>NC_048220.1:11243880-11370971 GCF_002007445.2 Ailuropoda melanoleuca | reverse complement strand
TTTTCCACCGGATGTTTTTTCCTGCTTTATCAAAGATTAGTTGCTGTTTGTTTCTGCTTTGATATTTATTATTTCTTCTGCTAACTTTGTGCTTCATTTGTTCTTCTTTTTCTACTTCCTTGAATTCTAAACTGAGGTTATTTATTTGATATCGTTCTTTTTTCCTAATGTGTTTATTACTATAAACTTTACTCTTACAACTCCTTTTGCTGCATTGCATAAATTTTGGTATGTTGAGTTTCCATCTTCATTTGTCTCAAGATAACATTTTTTTTTTAATTTCCTTTTGGATTTCCTTCTTTGATCTTTTGTTTTGTTGTTCTGAAATGTGTTATTTAATTTCCATGTATTTGTGGATTTTCTCGTTCTCCTCTTGTTAATGATTTCTAGTTTCCTATCACTGTGATTAGAAAAAATCCTTGATATGATTGAAGTCTTCTTGTATTTAAGACTTGTTCATGTTCTAACATAAGATCTCTCATGGAGAGTGTTCCCTTTGCACTTGAGAAGATATGTGTTGTGCTGCTGTTCAATGGAATGTTCTCTATACTAATGTTAATAAAAAGATTTATTGAGTTTATATAATATTTGAGTATAGTTCTGAGCTCTTTATATCTACATTGCCTTTTTATCTTCACTATACCCTCAGGCTCAGGCAGTTATTATATACATTTTTCAGATAAGAATCAACAGAGAGGTTAAGTTACGTGTTCAAGTTCACATAGCCCAGTTAACAAGGTGAATAAATTCCTTGTCATCTTTTAGAAGTAATATTGCAGTTTATCATTTGATCCAATAGCAGGTCACAATACTGTGGTGACTATTTATATTTGTATACTCTCTCTTTTTAAAAAGAATTTCTCTCTATAGAACATTGGTAATTTTAATTTTCTTTAGACCCTCTCCCAACTGCACAATCCTCCAACTCTCTAGTTCTCTAAATTAAAGCGATCAGATATCCATTTCTTAAATATTTATTGGGCTTTTATTATGTTCTAGGTACCATGCTAAGCCCTAGAAGTAATAAAATGAGAAATATAAAACGAAGAGCCGAAAAACCTTGAGCTGTATACCTGATGTGAAGGCACTTTCCAGGGCAGCAGATGACACATGGATGTGAGTACCTGGAGACAGCAGTTAGTGGGGGCCCTCTTAGAAGCTGCCTGCCATAGTGACTTTAGTTGTAAGGCCCTTGACTAATATGGCCTCTGTATCAGTTTTCTGTCACAAGATGGGTGACTTCAAAAAATGGAAGTTTATTCACCTGGAGTTCTGAGGAAGTCGAGAATCAATGTTTTGACCGCTCTTGGTTTCTTCCGTGGGTTCTGAGGGAAAAATCTCTTCATGCCCTGCTCCTGGCTTCTGGAGACTTCTGGAGATCCTTGGCATTCTTTGCTTATAGATCCATCGTTCCTCCTCTGACTCCATTTTCACATCACCTTCTCTTTTGTGTGTGTGTCTTTTTCTTCTTTCCTGTCTCTTAGAAGGATGTGTGTTATTGGATTTACGGCCCATGAGTTAATTGATGATGGTCTAATCTTGAGGATCTTTTGCATAGTTAAATATGCAAAGACCCTTTTTACAAACAAGACCACATTCACAGGTTCCAGAGGCACAAAGCTTTTGGGGGCCACCTCCTGACCCGTGGCATCCTCTTACTGTATCATTATTCTTCTCTCTTGCTGTGCCTCACCCAAACTGTCTTCACTCTATTTCTTCCTAGGGACAAATTTTTTTATTTCAGAGCCTTCCATGTAGACTTCCCTTCTTTTCACTCCTATATGGTGTCAGGCTAACTTTAATTCACCTTTGCCATTTCACTTTTGAGGTCAGTCTCTCAAGGCAGCTTTCTCTGATATCATTGAATTATGGCCTCCAAGGAAGGTTAGAACTTCATTCATGTAACACATCCTCACAGTATCATATACTTATTCTTGCAGCACTTAATACAATTATAATTTAGTAGTTATTAAGCAAAAATAGCTTCTGTGAGATTGTGCATCAGTTTATGAGTTTGAGAACCCAGAGAACTTTGATCACTAGTGCCTACCACAGTGCCTGGTAAAAAGACCACAATAATTACTTGTTAAATCTGATGTTAAAATAGGTGCTGTCAAGTGAGGGTGGGTATACTGGCATGAAGCTGTGAAACTGAGATTGGTTTTTGTCTATTCCTACATGGCTTACTTCAGCAGAATACTTTCTTCACCTAATATTTTTCACAAATGAATTTGTGCATAAGCAAATGCAGAATGTGTGCTGGGCTCAAATAGTTCTCTAATGTATCAGTCGTTTGGAACAAATTTGCATTTTCAAAATAAGCATGTGGCAAAACTAACCATCCAATTTTATCACGTGGTTGCTGAGACTTGGCTTCAGTGGATGATATTGGAGAGCTACCAGGTCTTTGTGACAGCCAATAAACATCTTAGTTATCAATAACACCAAATATCCAGGTCCTGACAGTAACGACTTTCAGATGTATTATTTGAAAAAAACCTTAAAATTGAAAGGTAGTGGGTTGTTGTTGGAGAGGAAAGAAAGGGTAAAGGTTCAAAGGAGAGCCGATGGAAGTGTAGGTGGCGGTGGGTTATTAGCAAAAGCTTTTCACGTGGTTCTAAACTTGGAGAAACCAAAGGAAAGGAAATTAAGTCCAGAATAAATAATTTAAATGCAATAGATTGGCAAAATTAAAAGTGCTGATGATATCAGATGCTGCCAAGAAGATAACACAATGGGAACTCCTCCATTCCACTGAATGAAATATAAACAGGTGTAAGCATTTTGGAAAATAATTTAGCATTATCTCACTCAACCAAAGATGTACACATTTCATTATCCAACAACTTCTCTCCTTGTTATACTTACTAGAGAAAATTTGGGCCATATGAACATGTAGAATTTTTTTTTTAAAGATTTTATTTATTTACGTGACAGCCAGCAAGAGAGGGAACACAAGCAGGGGGAGTGGGAGAGGAAGAAGCAGGCTCCCAGCAGAGGAGCCCTATGTGGGACTCGATCCCGGAACGCCAGGATCACGCCCTGAGCCGAAGGCAGTCACCCAACGACTGCGCTACCCAGGCGCCCCCATGTAGAATTTTTTTTAATAGACAGATTTTCCTAGCCTGTGGAAGAATCTGTAAGTGATTAAAATTATTTGTTTATTGAATGATATAGTATTATTTGATAGCTCATTGGATATATATTATTTGGGTGATATTTTTATGGAAATATTTCAGTCATCGATCAGATTTCTTTAATGGTTGTAGATCTAGTCAAGATGTTTATTTCTTCTCATATCACATTTGGTAAAAACAAGTGTATTTTTTCTAGAAATGTTTTCTTTTACATTTTCACCTTAGCCCCCTTAGATAATTCTGGCTTAATAGGTTGGACTAAAACTCAGCTCCCTGGTTTTACAGGAGCCTAAGTCTTTGATTTGTTTCCCCGTCAAGATAAGGCACTTGCCCCAAGGCCAGCTGTTTGCTTACCATTTAAGGTTTAGTTGACTTTTCCATTGTGGGTATGTAATTGGTTTATTTATCTTTGTTTGGTTTGGGGTTTTGTTTTTGTTTTGCATTCTCATTTGTTTCTACATTGTATTAAAAAGTATCTTTGGTGAATATTATCCAGGATATAGTAGCGGAACTTTAAAAAACTCAGACCAAAGCAAATGATATTTATCTCACTTATTCCCCCCTCTCACCCCAGTCATTTGAGTTTCAAATACCGTATGTATCAGGCAGCTGACATTTCTTGAATGATGTTTCATGTTGCAAGATGGAACTCTTGGTACCTCCATCACTCATTCAAAATGGTGACCGTCTGTGTTAAGACACAGGGATAGGCTGGTAATGGGTATTAAGGAGGGCACATATTGCATGGTGCACTGGGTGATATACGCAAATAATGAATCATGGAACACTACATCAAAAACTAAGGATATACTGTATGGTGACTAACATAACATAATAAAAAAATTATTATATAAAAAAAGACACTAGTCTCATGGTCTGTCTACAGAGGTGATAGTATTTACTCTGAATCATTAGGCAGCTTTGGGAAAATACTTGGCTTGCTTTCATAGTGGGTTCTTCATCATGCAGATCTCTTAATAGTCAAATTCAAGAAGAGTCAAGAGGCCACAATTGAAACCTTTATTTGCTGTATTTTGTTTGCATATTCTTCTTTATGATTGCTGACTTCACCCTATGGTTTGTAGCATAATTCTTTAAGGTATTTTAAAAATCTAGAGTTTTTACTATATTACAATAATAATGGAGTTAAAAAATAAATAAAGCTGAAAGGCATCTTGGTGAAAAATATGCCTAGCTTTTATTTTATAGCTTATTAGGAAACTGAGGTCCTCAGAAATCAAATGATTGGTCAAAAATCATAGCTTTGATTTAAACCAGACACTCTCTGGTTCTATCCTGTTTATTTTGCCACACACCACAAGGCCATGTTTCTGAGCATCACTTTCCATTTTATAACAGTAGGTTTAAAATTAAAAAGTTTAAAAAGTTGGTTGACTAGCTGACTATGACTAATCCTGGGCTATAATCTGAAAAATCTTAGTGAATCAGTCAACAGATTGATCTTACATCATTTCTCATGTTTTCATGAAGTGAGTACTTCCAATTAATTCAGTCTTGCCTATGGAAATCACATAAGACATCACTTGAACTTCATCTTGAAAAGTCTCAGAATTATAAGTGATACTGAATTTTATTGCCTTATTTTGTGGTTATTAATAAATACTATGCTTTTATCTTTTTATTTTTATTTTTTTATTGCATTTATTTGAGAGACAGAGTGACAGAGAGCACTAGGGGAGAGGAGAGGGAGAAGCAGGCTCACTGCTGAGCAGGGAGGCTGATGTGGGCCTCAGTATACCACCCAGTTCCCTGGTCATGACCTGAGCCGAAGGGAGACACTTAACCACTGAGCCACACAGGCGCCCAATACTATGCTTTCAAAGATTTACTTTACTTCATTTACCTCACTTTTAGTCTTCATGTATTTAATAATTTGCATTATGTCTGTATCATTCAAATGTTAGGAAGGGAAAAAATACGTAGACCATTTCCCACCATATACAACTTGAACAGCGTATTTTGGCATATTTTTAAACCAACACAAAACCAGCTTTCTTGTCTCTTTTTAAATTTTATTTTAAACTGCTGTAGGGAATTCCGTCCTATGGATGTAGTGTTACCTATTTAACCAGTATCTTGTTGATGAACATTACATTCTTTATAATCTGCTGTAAGAGAGCAGTGCTGCTATAAATACTTTGTACACACATCATTTTGCAAATATGTTGTAAATGATCAATTTTTGGAAGTTGAAATTCTGGGTCAAAATATATATTATAGTCTTGATAGATAAAATCTCTTATACAAAGGTTGTTCTCTAATTCTGTAATTTTCCTAGTGTATACTTCTACCAACAGTGGACAAATTGTGTATGTGCTGAGCACAAAGGAGCAGTTGGCTTGATGACAAGACCAAATCATCTGCAACATCTGCTGGGTCTCCAGGTACTCAATTGTATATAAAAGCTGGGACAAGGATCTAGCAAGGCTGGTCATCAGATTCTGATACAGAAATCCTGGCTTTCATGACTGGAGTTTTCATGCAACATCACTGAAGAAGTGCCAGCCCCTTGTTGAGCCACATTCAGGGCCTTGGGTCCAAGCCCTGTGTTAGAGCGGCAGTATGCTGTGCCAGAGCTTGTCCTCTATCCCTTTTCTCCTCTCTCAGCATTCATTGATTGAGGTCCTTCTGTTTACTTGATAAGGGGGATGGAGTTTGAGACTTGCGCTTGTACCTCTGCTGAACCTGTGGGCTGAGCTGCCACCTCAGCTTTTACTAGGACTGATTGCCTCAGGAATTTGGCAGGGACTGGTTTCTGGGGAATTGTGCAGAAGGCCAGCTTGTGCGAAATGGGCTGGGGCATGTTAACCCTTACATCTTGTTCTCTTGGCTCAGAGCCTCGCCAGTATTCAGGGTTGACCTGTGGTGCTCACTGAAACCAAAGCTTTTATATCTTTATTTTTACTTGATCTTCTGATTACCTAAAGTAGGATATCAATGCCCAAATGGAGCCCAAAAGACTGGCCCTCTATAATGAGTAATTTGGATAACAGTTTGAATAAGTCAAGAACAAAATTAATTGTAGAATGGTAGAGGCTGGCTTCTCCAAGATTAGGTTTTCCATAACATTCAGAATCCCAGGGTATTTTTTCTCTTGACATCACCTTTCATCGGGTAGGTTAATCGAAGGATCACCATTTATCATATGTGCAGTTGTTATGTGAACAACTCTATGGGATCAACAGAATGGGTAACTTGTCTACACCTGGTAGGGTATAGTACAGAGATCGCTCCTAAAGGAAAAGAAGGCAAATCCAAATGAGTGTGATTCATAGATGGAGACCCTCCTCATTGCATCAAGTTTTGAAGGAAGCCTAGCTTATTTGTGGGATTCCCCCCCCTTCATTAAGAGGGACAAAAATAACCAATGAGATAAATAATTGAATTTTATGGAGAAAAGGTTAAAAAAAAAGTACATATTCAAAGACAACTCTTTGTTATTTTCCCCTTTTCCACATCACGTTGGGAAGTTTCTGCAAGATGCAAAGACTGGCATTTTATTTTTTTCACAGGGTATTTTTTGAGGTCCAGCATCTCTGGACCCATCCTTGTGTCCCTGGAGAACTAAATGTCAGGAGATTGCTGAGTGGCATAACAACCTCTTCCTTCTCTCCCGTATTTCTTAGGGGGCAAGTGTTGGGGAGGTGGGATACCAGGTGTCCCGTGGTTCTAAAGCAGGCAAAAGATGGAGCTACAGCGTTAACTGTTTGGATAGCTCAAGAAGTTGACCTGCTGTGTGAAGGACTGACGTGATGGGACTCTAAGGGGACATTCATAGGTGGAGGGAAGGAATAAGCTCTGTTCCAGAAGAATCTTTTAATTAGCAAATGAGGAGGAAGTGCTAAAGGCACTGTACATCATGAGAGAGTACAGCCGGGGTGCTCTGGGTCAAGAGAGCCAGGAGATAACACGAGACTCATGTGCACATGGCTGAAGGGGATCTTGATAATGGGTTTTATATACAGATATCTCAGCTTTAACCATGTATTGCTTATCACAGACCACAGAATAGAGTCTAATAAATTTTTAAGCCAGTAAACTACACTTATATAAACATTATGATTAAAAAAGTTATTCTGCAAAGATGACACTATTTCAAAGTTAAATAATCATTTTTTTTTTCCTGGGTTTAACTTTAGAGTCTTAAACTTGGATGACTGAATGTTATTTCCATGTAGTTGAACGGTGAAATTACATGGCTTTTAGTTCACAACAGAATGATGGGTTAAGAAAAATTTTTAATATTTTTAGGTAAAGCAAAAAACACAGGAGATCAAACATTTATTATTCAATCTGTATGTGGGTTTCTGGTTCATACGTTTATGGCTTATAGGTTTCAGAAGGCTGAGTTCCTATTTCAATATAGAAATAAAAATGTACTGAAATCTATGAATGTAAGATCTTTATATTTGTAAACAAGTGTTTGGCAGTAGCTATGGGGGCTTAAGGCAAGAAACAAGTCTAGTTAGAACCAGATTTCTCTGCCCAATCCTTATAAATGTTATCTTAACTTTGATTCCCATGAGTATTTCATAATACTGTCTGTATGGAATTGTATACTTTTGATAATAGGGTTTATATCTATCAACATCATAAAACTGGCTTCTTTCTCTGTGGTGTAGAATATTCTGGGGACTATTTGTTTAATTGGTGTAGAGGGTGGCTATATATTTTCGTGGAAGTATTTCTGGCTATTTTGTGGCAAGATGTAAAACATTTCATGATCATTTAAGTATTTTTTTTCCAACCCCATTTTATAAGCAGTATCTCACCATAGCATGAGGATTTAACATTTTATAAATACCTTTAAAATGTTCAGTTTTGTGTTTTTTTTTTAAATTTTCACAACTTGGTGAGCTAGGCTTTGTTCTATATCTTTTACATCTGAGGAAATTGAAGCTCAGATTGCTTAAGAGACATTTTGTAAGACATCCAGGTAAATAAGGGGAGAGAGGTGAGCGAGGACTCTCTGAAAATACATTTGCAAGGGTTCTTAATACTGGCATTTAGTCCCTCAGACACGCTGTTTTGGACCTTATATCTAAGGAATTTGAGGACTTTTCTGTCCCTGAACTGATTCTTTGGTTCTCAGTGTTTGGAAGATTTCAAATTCTAGTTGCTTTTAGTTGGACTAGATGAGAAAATCCCTTACAGAGTGTCCTGGGAGACTGTGTAGCTTTCCTAGAGGTGAGAGTGCATGAGAGTCATTACCAGGTGTGATTAACCTCATCATCTTTTGAAGAGGTGTTAAAATTGTGTTGGAAGGAACTGATTCTCCTTGATTACTTCGAGAAGGTTTTTCATTTCAGATAATGCAACAGCTGCCAGTGTTGAATTTTAGTTTTAAAGTATGCATCCGGAGAAAATGGTCATTTCAATGTTTACTTGAATTGGTTTTGTTGTGAGAGAGTACATGTGTAGTACTCTAAAGCAATTACCATACTTTGTAGCTTGAGGTACAGCATTTGTCTCTAAATAATTAGATTTCCATCACAAACCTCTTGAGTAAGACAACCTTGCTTGGGAAAGCTGAGTATAAGAGCTTCAAAAAGTCTTGAGTTCTGGCCACTTCTGTTTCTCTCTGAAGACTTGCACTTCAAAAAAGCCCTCTTCCTAAGCAAGTAGGAGACCAGCATGCTGGAAATACCCACTTGGTCAAGACTTTTCCCCCTTGTTTTTTATCTGCTCTGCTGGGTCCTGGGAGCTAAAAGTGGTGTGTGTGTGTGTGTGTGTGTGTGTGTGTGTGTAGTCGTAACCATTCACAATCCCCTTTAAAGGTGTGAAACTCTTTTAAGTGTTTATATATTGAAATACTCATTTTTGAGTGCGCGAATTACCTTGTGGAGCAGAAAAACCTGAGGTCACGAGTAAGACTAATGTCATTGTCATTCTAGAATAAAACCTCTTTTGACCTTGGTCCATGCAGACCAGACACCATGACTGGCTCCAAAGCGGGCCCTTCAATGCTGACTCAGAAGCATAAGCTGGTTGCTTGGCCTCTGTGGGCTCACTGCCAATAGGGCATTTTTGTGTGTGGGCTTCACCTGTTTGACATAGAACATTATCCTTCTATATAATTTTTTAGAATAGAACAACATGGGCTGTCTTCTCCCATGTGAGAATTAGAATCAAAGACTTTTTTTTTAATTTAAATTCAATTAGCCAACATATCGTACATCATTAGTTTCAGATGTAGAGTTCAGTAATTCAGCAGTTGTGTGTTACACCCAGTGCTCATCACATCACGTGCCCTCCTTAATGCCCATCACCCATTTACTCCATCTCCCTCACCCACCTCCCCTCCAGCAACCCTCAGTTTGTTTCCTATAGCTAAAAGTCTCTCATAGCTTTTCTCCCTCTCTGATGACTTCCTATTCAGTTTTCCCTTCCTTCCCCTGTGATCCTCTGTGCTGTATTTTATATTCCACATAGGAGTGAAACCATATGATAATTGTCTTTCTCTGATTGATTTATTTTTCTCAGCATAATACCCTCCAGTTCCATCCACGTCGATGTAAATGGTGAGTATTCATCCTTTCTGATGGCTTTCATTGTATGTATCTGTGTATACACACACACACACACACACACACACACACACACACAAACACACATCTTTATCCATTCATCTGTCAATGGACATCTTGGCTCCTTCCACAGTTTGGCTATTGTGGACATGGCTGCTATGAACCTTGGGATGCAGGTGCCCCTTCGGATCACTACATTTGTATCTTTGGGGTAAATACCCAGTAGTGCATTTGCTGGGTTGTAGGGTAACTCTATTTTCAACTTATTGAGGAACCTCCATACTGTTTTCCAGAATGGCTGTACCAGTTTGCATTCCTCCCAACAGTATAAGACGTTCCTTTTCTCTACATCCTCTTCAACATTTGTTGTTTCCTGACTTGTCAATTTTAGCCATTCTGACTGGTGTAAGGTGGTATCTCATTGTGGCTTTGATTTCTATTTCCCTGATACCAAGTGATGTGGACCATTTTTTCCTATGTCTGTTGGCCATTTTTATGTCTTCTTTGGAGAAATGTCTGTTCGTGTCCTCTGCCCATTTCTTGACTGGATTCTTTGTTTTTTGGGTGTTGGGTTTGATAAATTCTTTATAGATCTTGAATAATAGTCCTTTATCTGATGCGTCAGTTGCAAATATCTTCTCCCATTCCATAGGTTGCTTTTTAAACTTTGTTTGCTAACCTGTAGGAAGATACAATGAAGAAAGGCATGAAAAAGTGAGTTAGATATACTCCTCTGCAAAGATTATTACAATATGATAAGCAAAAATCATGGATCACTTGTTTCAAAAATAAGATTTCTGTTCTCATGTCTTATATGAGATACAAACAAACCAACCCTAACTAAGCTAAATATTTTACTCAAAAATGAACTCACACATTTTTGTGGCCTTGTGTGGGAAGGTCTGATTCACAACAAGCTAACTTTTTCATAAAGCAGCATGACTAAATCTTGAGAATATGTTGAAGTCTTAGCTGTGGCAGTGAAGCTCCATGGGGTTGGTGTAGAAGGGAGGGAACAGTTTTTCTTTAAGATTATATATCTGTATCAAAGAGAAATAAAGCAATATTGTAGACGTTCCTGTGATTTTCTTTTTCTGGAGGGTAAATATCTGAAGAAACTGTGGTTAAGTCCAGTACATGAAAACATTTTGTGCTTGCTACCTCTCACTACTCTTTCGGGATTTGAAATAACAGAAGCCATCACCTAAAGGTGACTGGAAAAGGCTGCTGATGTGGAATGACAGAGGAAGGAGGGAAGTGGAATCTTGACACCATGGTGAAGAACTAGCCTGCTATGCTTAGCTTTTGCTTTCCCTCAAGATAAAAATCAACATATATAAAGGAATAAGGAAACACTAGATAGAAAATAATTGTTTCACAGCTTCTTAGCTACAGCTAAAAATTGTTCTTGATTAGATTGTCAGAAGTTTGGTTCAATTCAAATAAGCCTGGAAACATTTTCTGCAAAAGGACAACTCAATTTTCTGTCATCTGGCAGGACCCACTGCGTTTTTGTTTTTATTTGATGTAGGTATGTGCATACATATTTATTATTGAAGTATAGTTGACATATGATCTGTTAGTTTCAGGTGTACAATGCAGTGATCCAGTAGTTCTGTACATTACTCAGTGTTCACTGTGATAAGTGCAGTCACCATCAGTCACCATACGATGGTATTACAGTGTTATTGACTATACTCCCTATGCTGTACTTTTCATCTCCATGATTTACTTACGTTATAACTGGAACTTTGTATCTCTTTTAATCTCTTTAACCGATTTCACCCATCCCCCCGCCACCTCCCTTCTGGCAACCATCAGTTTGTTCTCTGTATTTAAGAGTCTGTTGGGTTTTTTGTTTGCTTGCTTGTTCGTTTGTTTGCTTTTTAGATGCTTCGTATGTAAGTGGGTGCAAACACTGTGGAAACATGGTGGAGGTTTTCTCAAAAAAATTAAAAATAGAAAACCCATAGGATCCAGTAATTGCAGTACTGGGTATTTACGCAAAGGGAAAGGGTACTAATTTGAAAATATACATGCACCCCGGTGTCTGTTGCAGCATTATTTACAGTAGTCAAGGTATGAAAGCAACTCAAGTGTCCATCTATAGATAAATGAGGAAAGGAAATGTGGTCTATATTTATATACACACACACATAAAATGCTGGATGAAATAAGAGACAGGTAAATGCCCTATGATCCCACAGTATTTTTTAATCTGTGTCTAGTGGAAATGATTTAACTCTAGTCAGTTAAAACAAAAGATTATTTTAACACTCTTATGTGTGCTATCACAGGTGAAACCGAACCATCTTGGAAGTGCACTTTCTGGCATTGATTTGATTTGAATTATGACACTAAAATGATTTACAAAATGAATCCCACAGACTTTTATTTTTTGGCCTAAAAGTGATTATTGATGAAAAGATAGTGTGGTTCTACTAATATGTATTAACTTTATCTCTATCTTAGTTTACAATGTTATTATCCCAGACTGTTGACTCTCTGTAGGACAGCAAAGAGCCTGGACCATGTAGGAATTTATTTTCTCTAGTGTGTAGTCAGAGGTGTCCAACCAGAAGTTTTGACGAAGTTGACAACAATTTTCTTTATGTCTGCATGATTGCATGTCATCATGTATGTGGGTGAGCATATGAATATTCACATACATGCCTGTGATTTCAGGAATTCAGCTGAGCCAATATGTCGTTGTGTATTAGAGGGTCTTGACATTTTTTCATTTGAGGACAGAGTATTATTCCCCTTCAATAAACTGGCTGAAGTCCAGAGTGCAATTGTAGAATATTGGAAAAAAGAAATCAAAAGTGATTACATCTAGGATCTTAAAATAAACTAAAATCTAAATTGAATTTACTTGTACCAAATGTACGACCGAAAAAAAAAAAATAATGTCCTTGTGAACTTAAGAAATTTCTTGTTCCGTTTCCAAGATACACACTGTTTGAAATGAGAGGTGGCTCTGTTTGTGCCATATCATATGATTTATGACACAATGGAAATGGGATGTTATTGGAGGAGTCACTCACCGTTTCCCATCGTCATGTGAGTTTTGGAAAAATTTAAAGATAACCAGGGAGTTTTAGTGTAATAAAAGGGTTGGTCTTTCTGCAAACTGAGTATCCAGGAAAGAGTGTACATTTAAGTTTTTGGTCCAACACATGGAGAAGCATTTGAGGAACCCATTGATTTTCGCTGCTGTTCAAGGAAGGGTGAACCAGTATCTAAGTGATAGTATCAGACATATGACAGGTTGGAGAAGATAGTTAGGCTTTGGATTTACTAACATATATGTAAAGACTGATCTAGTTTGATATTTCATTAAGGGATATAATCATTTCATCTCTCTTAAACCAACTTCCTCACATGCACAGCAAAGAGAAGGATCAAGTTACCTTTGTAGTGCCTTCTTTCCACTAACCAACTATTCTGTGTCAGATTCCTTCTTCAGAATCCGTCATTCAAGTCCTAAATGGTGAACGCTTCTGAAGAAATCCAGATTTGATATTTTAGTGTTACATTTTGCCCAAATCCAGTATCTGCATTATGGAATCTTAACTTTCATTGTACTTGTTGACTTTTAAAGTGGTGTATTTTTATCCTTTGTATCAGGAATTCACTTTTTTTCTTCTAAATTTTTATTTTTATTTTTTTTATGTTTTTCTTATTATATTGTTAGTCACCATACAGTACATCCCTGGTTTCTGATGTAAAGTTCGATGATTCATTAGTTGCGTATAACACCCAGTGCACCATGCAATACGTGCCCTCCTTACTACCCATCACCAGCCTATCCCATTCCCCCTCCCCCCTCCCCTCTGAAGCCCCCAGTTTGTTTCTCAGAGTCCATAGTCTCTCATGCTTCATTCCCTCTTCTGATTACCCCCCCTTTCTTTTGATTTGATTCCGCAAATGCCAAATTCTGCTTCTTGAAGTAGAAACAGCATCAGAAGCTCTAAATTTTTTGAGTTACTTAGTCTAAACTATATGATGGCTGAGTGTTAATTTGAATTCTCTCTAAATATGTATTTTATTTTCAATTAGGTACTTTATAGGGCACTTGTATAGACATGTCGCAAGACAGGTGAACGCTCGTGAGTCTCCACATCTGTGTTCTGATACTTCAAAATGATGCTGCTGGTAAAAGTACAGATAACACCCATCACAGCACATGATTGTGTGTTCTTTCCATGGTTTAGTTCATACTTAGAGAAAGCCAGAAATAGTTTGCCATTTCCTAGGCTAACATTAAAGTATGGGAGGGCCACTGTGAGATAAGTGACAAGAGGTTAAGAAATGCAGACTTTCCTTTAAGGCAAGTTACTTAGCTCATTAGAGTATCAGTTTCCTCACCTGTAAAATGGGGATCAGACTGTGCCTATCTGGAGAGCTGTAGTCAGGGTTAAATAAAATAATGAAATTAAAATATTTGCATAAAGCTCAAAACCTAGGATATTATCATATAAATGATTTTTATGATGAACATGTTAAGGAGGAAGAGGAGAGAAGGAGTAGCTGCTGTGGTGTGGCCTCAAGTGGGTAAGATCCGGGTTGCTACGGCTCTCAAAACAATTCAGTTGATACTGGCTTCAGGACACTTTTGTCCATTTGGTATTTGACAGTTGTTACTTAAAAAAAAAAAAAAAGCATTCATTCAACCGGTATTTAAGTGTCTTTTATGAGATAGTCACTGAGGATGGCCCTCGTAAGTCCAGTTTCTACCTTCACGGAACCATTTGAGAGACAGGCATTAAATACACACAGACTATACCTTGACATGTTGACAAAGGCTAGAATGGAGAAGCACTAGAATGGAGGGGAGTCTGTACTGGCGGATTTAACCTAGTTCGGGGAGGCTCCTCTGAGGTCATGGTCTTCACGTGGAGTGCTGAGGACAAGGTGGAATCACACAGCAGCCAGGAGGGGAAAGCAGAGATACCCGCTGTGTAAGGACTAGTGGGAGGGGGCAGATGGGAGGACTGCAGAATAGAACAGGCCGATGATTAAATTGTTACTATTTCTTTATTAAAGATTTTATTTATTTATCAGAGAGAGAGACAGCACAAGTGGAGGGGGGGAGTGAAGGGAGAGGGAGAAGCAGGCTCCCCACTGAGTGCAGAGCTCTAGGCGGGCTCAGTTCCCAGACCCTGAGATTATGACCTGAGCGGAAGGCAGACGCTCAACCAACTTAGCCTCACAGGCGTCCCCTATTCAGTTACAATTTAAAATTGTCTGTTTTGAATGGAATATTACTCAGCTATCAGAAAGAACGAATTCTCAACATTTGCTGCAACATGGACGGCACTGGAGGAGATAATGCTAAGTGAAATAAGTCAAGCAGAGAAAGACAATTATCATATGATTTCTCTCATCTATGGAACATAAGAACTAGGATGATTGGTAGGGGAAGAAAGGGATAAAGAAAGGGGGAGTAATCAGAAGGGGGAATGAAACATGAGAGACTATGGACTATGAGAAACAAACTGAAGACTTCAGAGGGGAGGGGGTGGGGGAAGGGGATAGACTGGTGATGGGTGGTAAGGAGGGCACGTATTGCATGGTGCACTGGGTGTTATACGCAACTAATGAAGCATCAAACTTTACATCGGAATCTGGGGATGTACTGTATGGTGATTAACATAATATAATAAAATAAAATTAAAAAAAATTGTCTGTTTTGAAAGGAGTATATAGCAACTACTGTGGGTATCCTCAACATTGAATAAAAGGTAAAACCATTGAATTTTCAACCTGTTACCCAAACAACATCATTTTCTATTCCTTTTACTTCAAGATTTTCCAGTTACTGGAATTCCAGCTCCACAGAATATGCATATATTCAGCTTTTGTTTAACACCCACAAAAAGCAACAAATTCGGGATAAATTGTGTCCTCAAAAAGGCCTGAGTTAAATCAGCAAACATTAGTGTGTGTGTGTGTGTGTGTGTGTGTATAAAATGTATTTTCATAGTTCTAGATGTTCGTATCTTGTTATATACTTGGTTCAAATGCAGAGCTATCAAGAGAAAGTTATATGGACCTTTTAATGCATTTTAGCTTGAGACCTGTAATCACTGGAAAAGAAATTATTTGAAATTTTTGGAGATACGTTCATCATTGATGATTCACAGTACTGCTAATAAAAAATGAGCAGTTCTGTCACCAAGTATTTCAAATCTACCAAGGCTCCATGTCTTTCAACAGTATTGTGTTAAGTGCAAGCCGCCAAAACAGAAGGAATGTACAAACAGATTGCGAATTCCTAGATTATGCATCTGTTGTTATAATGAGCCAGGGCTTGTGGAACCTATTCTGGTGTTAGATTATTTTTAAGAAGGGAGAGATTGAATTCTGTGTGATTCAGTCACTGTATTAAATAAAGTACTTCGAACTCCTCTCTGCTCATATCTTAGTCTAAGTCTGGAGTCTGCTCATTGTTTCAGTGAGTCTGGTTTGAGAAAGAACACATTTGGCCCCAAGAAATATTTCAAGTATGGCTTCTTTATAGTAAGCAAGCATTCATCTTTTGATTAGATGTGACATCACTGAGCCACATGCCATCCATATATACTTCAGAATACAAGAAGACTTGTGCAAGGAAATCGTTCCACTTAAACGGTACTGAGAAGTTTTGAAATAAGTATGGATTTGCATCTTTGCATCAGGCACTAAATGTTAACGGGATTTGAAAACACATCCTCTGTAGTCTGATCTTAGGACAGATGCATTGTTCTTAAAGCTCTACCACGTGAAGTCTGGTGTAGCATGATTATGATGGTGACCATGATTGAACACGTATTGTCACTACATGTTTACTGCATGTTCAGCAATGTTCGTAGTGCTTCGTGATCCTCTCAGCTGCCCCGTTATGTGTCCTGTCTGAGAGGTCAGTCCACTGAGGCACAGAGCCTTAAAGTGACTTGTACAAGGTTGCATAGTATATTTGGGGCAACTGGCTCCAGAGACAATACCTTTAACTGTCTCTATAAATAAATGCATGACTCTATTCCCCCAAGTTAGCCGCTTAAAGAATACTGTTGATCACTTCACTCCTTTGGTTAAACCTTTCATTGGCAGCTCGTTTGGTCCAGGATGATCAGAAAGAAAGAGAACACATTTTCTAGTTCATCCCCACACCGTCATGTGCATTCAAACATATCAGAAAGATGGAGGGCCTCTAAATACAGATTCCGAGGCCCACCCTGAACAACAGAACTGTGTCTTAGAGAGGCAAGCCCAGCATCGAGCAGCATTTCAACACCCTCTTCTGGTTTTACCCTTTATAAACTCAGAGCCACTGCCATCCACACGCAAGGTGTAGGAACTTTGAAATTCAGCGATCATGGAGTTAAGACCTCAGGTATTTATATTTGAGATTTTCCAAAGCTCAAAAGCCTCCTTCTTTGTTGATGTGTCTTTTTTAAAAACCAGTTCACATGTGGGTCCCCTGGAAAAGCATTATCTGACCTCTCCGGGCAGCGTGCATCACTGCCTTTTTTTTATTTCTTTGTTCTATGTGCATGCATTATCAACCTTCACTACAGTGTGATTACTTGGGCGGGGAGGAGAGGGAGACAAGCAGACTCCCTGCTGAGCAGGGAGCCCAATGTGGGGCTTGAGTCCAGGACCCTGAGATCATGACCTGAGCTGAAGGCAGACACTTAACTGACTGAGCCACCCAGGTGCCCCAAGAGATATATTTCTGTTGTAGTTCTTCCTACATCATCTTTCTCAGTTCTGAGTTTTGCATCAGCCACATACATTCTTCTCTGGTCGAAACTGATCTCCGCTGGTCCTGATTGGTCCCCCCAGATTGGACTGGGCACTGCTTCTATGAAGTCTATAGACCTATTGGCAGAGTTTTAGTCTTGACTGTAATTGTTTAATGTTCAGATTTAAATTAAGTAATAATAGTAAATAACAGTTCTTAAATCCTCACGTGTCTTAAATCGGTGCTTCTCAAACTGTCACATGCTACTTGTGAAAATTTTTTTAAAAATGCAGATTCTGGTACAGGGCCTGAGACGCTGCATTTCTGACAGACTAGAGTCTGTAGTGCCTCTGCTCCTGGTCTGCTGATCCTCTGAATAATAAGGTAGAAATCATGGATCTGATAATAATGAGGTAGAGATTAAAATTTACCTCATTTCGACAGATAAGGGAAAGTAAAGCAAAGAGAGATTAAATACATAGACCAAAATAAAAAGTGTGTAAGTGGCATCACAAGGATTGGACCCAGGTCTAGAGTATGGGTGCTAACCACCCTTTACCCAACCTCCAGAGTATGAAGGTTTGCCCATCACATATGAACGCCTTTGGCTCTTCCCGCTCCTGGATGTCATGGCAATTACCCATATGAATTTAGAAGGTAAGGAAGTGCTGGCACTTCCCACTTCGCAAAATGGCCTAGTACAGTTGCCTGGGAATGCAGTTCCTCTCCGTAGAAAGAATGGTGAGGGGCAGGGGGAAGGAGAGGTTTAGATCAGTGGTTTCCATGTGGTCACAGCTCACATGGTTCTTTCATCGCATTTCACATGAAGAAAATTAACATCCAAATAGACTTTGTTGCTATCTTTTTCTGTGAGGGTTGCTGATGACATGATCTACTGACTCTTGGGTGAGACTGTTGATCATTTGGGTCCACTGAGTTCAGGAATTTCTGTGTAAGCGTATCTGAACTCCTCTTCTGCGTGGATGTGATAAAGATAACCGAAAGTGTCAGTTAAAATTATATCTAGACACATAATTAAATGAACTGTAATTAAGATCACTAAACTAACAGTGTGTTTATGTGTGTGTGTATACATATATACGTATATGTATACACACACACACACACACGAATGAAATCTGAAAGTAAATACACCAAATAAAATAGGTATTTATATAGAAAGTTGGTATGGATACGTGGTTCTATCATTTATTCTGATCCTCGCTGAGCAGGGGATTAGAGAAAATTTCCTAACTGGGGAACTTCATAAAAAATAGAGGTATTTCCCCCCCCAAGACTACTGAACAAAATTGCTGGGCATGGAGCCCGAGAATCTCTAGATTTAAAAAGCTGCCGTGGTGATTCTTATGATCATTTGAGTTGGCCCACCAGTCTTAGACCACTCTGGCTTTTGGCACAAAGAGAGCGACTCTTTCAGTGTCTCTCAGTCCATTAATCAACGAAATGCTCTGAGGTGCTTTCTTGGACCAGATCATGTGTCCCCAGGGCTTTGCCATTTAACCATTTCCTGCCCTTGAGCTTGGGGCACGTTGGTGCCGGACGGCGATGAAGGCTCTTCGCACTTGGGAAGCTTATTTGCGGAAAGAGCATCTGCTGGAAATCAGACCCTGTGACAGTGGGAGAACAGATCACTACAACATGGTGGATCCGATCTCTGAGACGCCGCTTCCAAGTGCTAAATAAGTTTCTGAAGACAGGCCAAATAGCAAATGAGAAAACAGTTGCTGGTTTCAGAAATATTTGGGAAGCGTCTGGTAATTCAAATTTAGCAGAGAAGGTAGTTTTACTTATTGAACAAAAGTGATTTATAAATAATCCTGGAAAATTAAACAGCTGGACCAGGCCAGGACTTGCATATTTTATGATTTTTGAATGATTCCAAAGCTGACTTAAAATAAATCTGAGCAATTTAAATTAATTTTATTTACCACTGAAACCTCACTCACTCAGTTGCTTACAAGAACTTCACGTGTTTGCTTATATTCTGTATAAAGTGGATTATCATTCCACTGAAATAGTCTATTTTCTCTATACAAAGGACCACATGTCTGACATTTAGGCATCAGAAGTCTCTTCTTCAGCTTACTAACTTAATTTAAATTGAGATATATAGATCTTCGGAAAACCAAATATCAGATTATTTTGCAAGTGACAAAAACCAACTTTCTAGAAAGCGATGGTCATGCCTTCCAGTATGGCAGTATGGCAGGCACGTGTACAGCTATTGAGTTTAAGATCATGAACCCCCTGAATTTCAGGAACATGTTCAAGGAAAGGTGTAGCAAACACCCTTGAGCCATGAGACAGCAACACTGGAGGAGTGCATTCGGTGTAGAGAATCTGAGGTAGGATTTTAAAAAGAACTATTACAAAAATAGCATGAGAACCGAGAGGATGATTTGGGGGGGCTTCTGGAAACTGCAAAAGTAAGCAATAAATGGATTCCATAGCCCCTGGTCACCCAAGAAGGGGAGACAGGTAATTTTTAAAAAGTAATTGTTTTAATTTTTTTATTGCTAGAATAATATTTTTATGCTAACAAAGACAGCTTTTTGGCTAGTGCTTCAAGGAATTCAAACTGTGAACTTTAAGAATGCGTGAAAGGGGTCTGTATAAAATTGAGAGCAAGGGTAGAAGTCCTTTGAGAGCAATTATCATGGCTGTTCATCAGTATCTTCTCCCCAGGCCTCTCTAGTTTTCAGTATTGGTTGCACAGTAAATACATCTTAAATGAATAAGCCATGTGAATAGAAGTATGCTTTCTTTTGTGTATACGCTCTGCTTAGTCCCAAGTTGTCCTGAAGTAATCCAACATAATTTTTTTTTCTTTAACATTAAATTCATTTTAGTATTTTGATTATAGTTTTGAAGTTGAGGCTTCTTTTCTAAAGTAGAAAACACGGTGCATAGGGAGGAAGAATAAACGGTCTCTTAGGGTCTAAGTCACTTTCTTGTTAAACTTCATCCTTTGCTGTGGGTCTTGCAAGATCACATGGCTGGTATCTTTTATTGCTCTTGCATTTTACTTTGTAATTGCTGCAGTGAAATGGTTTGTGAATTCTGGTGGGAAATGGTTAGACTAGTAGATACCTTTGTTTAAACATGCACAGTATAAAGAACTTGAATAATGTTGAGGCATCCAGAGACACCATGCTGCAGGAATCAATATATCCGTGTATGAAAGTAGTACGGCTGAGCGAGAGTTTAGTTGTTCTAATGAATTGTCTTGCAGCTGTTTTGATGACATAAACCAGCAGATTGAGTATTTTGTCAATAAGGGAAAAATAGAAGATGTCTCTTCAACCTTTAGTAAATGCTAGATATTTAGTCTTGGTGCTGTGTATTTAGAAATAGGTATTTCTTGTTTGCGTAAAAAGCTTTTTAATTTGTATATTATGTATGCTTTTGTATTTTAACTGGAGTTGGGAAAAGGTAACTTGATGAAAGCTTTGGGTTGCCAACCTGTTGATAACATATAAAGCCCTATATTAGTCATTAGTACTACTTTAAAAAAAAAAAAAAGGAGGGGCGCCTTGGGTGGCACAGCGGTTAAGCGTCTGCCTTCGGCTCAGGGCGTGATCCCGGCGTTATGGGATCGAGCCCCACATCAGGCTCCTCCGCTGTGAGCCTGCTTCTTCCTCTCCCACTCCCCCTGCTTGTGTTCCCTCTCTCGCTGGCTGTCTCTATCTCTGTCAAATAAATAAATAAAATCTTTAAAAAAAATAAATAAAAAAAGACAACTATTTCAACCATGGATATGGCTAAAAGTGGCCACTTAAGTCATATTTTACTCTATGCCTTCTGTTTTTCATTTGCTGGCAGAAAAATTAATCGGTGTAGCAACTTAGGACATAATGTCTTCCAATTTCTAGAGTAAAACATTATATAAAATTTATTAAAATCCTAAAATATATATTTAATACATATAAAGTCTTATAGCAATGGAAATTATATTAAGTATGTTGGTCCATCTTTATATAAGAATTTATATTTTAAGTTAATTGTTATAAATTTTTTCAGAGCTCTTTTCTTGTGCTATTAGGAAAATAAAAAACAAAAACAGAGATACCTAATCTTTAAGTAGCTGGAAGAGACTTCAACAGTGAACCTAAGTGGTTTTTTTTTGTTTGTTTTGTTTTGTTTTTTTAGCATTACTGTATTACATGTACCATAAGGGCACTGAAGAGCTGAGCATTACCTACCTAGAATTCGTTACCTTTCTTTTAAGTTAACAATCCAGAGTAGACAGGAGGGTTTTGGTCAGTCTCCCTTGTCATGAAATTATGAAGAAACTTTACAAATAAAAAAAAAGGGAAAAAAGAAGAGCAGATATTACTTTAGAGAATGAGGGAGCACTTAATATTACCAACCGAGAAATATAGGTTATGATTTATACTAATGTGACTGCTACCATTGCATGTTTTAATCTCTGGTTATTAATTTTTGATTATTGAAAGTTATTTTGCCACACCTGCAATATCAGCTGTGGCCTCTGCCTACAAATGACATGCTCAATAAACTTAATAGTGAAATCTGATTACTTCTATGAATCAAGTTTTGGTCAAAGTTGGCATTTGCCTTAGGAAGCTGTATTTGACCACATGTGGAACAGTTTGAAAAATAAATGGGTTGGGCGCCTGGGTGTCATAGTAGGTTAAGTGTCGGCCTTCAGCTCAGGTCATGATCAGGGTTCTGGACTTGAGTCTGGCTTTGGGCTTCCTGCTCAGTGGGAAGTCTGCTTCTCCCTCTACCCCTCCCTCTGCTCATTCTCTCTCTCTCTCTCTCAAATAAATTAATAAATAAAATCTTAAATGGGTTGATTGTGCTGCAGTGTAGACATATAATCCAGACTTCTGGACAAATCAGCAAGCACTGGTTCCAGAAGCCTGATTCCCATTGGATTAGAAAACCTCAGGGGTCCTGTTTGTGTGATGTTGTCTGTATTGTGGCTCTGTGGGTTGACAACAGGCAGATAGGATCTAGGCTCAGCCATAACTGTAGATTAAAATGTGTGTGTGTGTGTGAGTGTGTGTGTGTGTGTGTGTGTGTGTGTGTCATAGAAATCAGAGTGAAGCAGAGTGATTATCATCTGTGTTTACTTTGCTTGCTCCTCACACCCTGATAGGGAAATTAATAATGTTTATAGCACTGCGTTTTTGCCCTTGTCCTGCCATTTGCTGCTTGAAATCTCCATAGTGCCCAGGGGGTATTAACTTCTTTTAAAGAAGGAATTGAAAACCCAAGCTAAAAGGAATAACCGACGTGGCAGATTGCCAAGGGCTGAATGTTGCATTAAGCTGGTGCAAGTGAAGAAATTTTAATAAGTAAAAGATGGCAACGAGACTGCCAGTATTCCTTTGCCGGAAAAGCCAGAGGGTAGGTGAAGAGTATGGGAAGGAGGTTTAAGAGTATTCAATAGAAATTAAATTGGGAGACACATGAGACAATTCTAAGTGGTCTCCTGGGGATATGAGGAAATTAAAGCAATTAAACAATCTGGTAATGCAGAGTACAAACCAAATAGGATCTCTCTCTCTCTTTTTTATAACTTCACATTAGATGGTGGTTTATGTCCCGCAGGGTTATACTCCTTTACTGTTGGGCAGCTTCTCAGTGGCCGTGCTCTGGTTGATGCCCTGCGTCCATATGCTGTCCCTCACTCCCTTTATAACTCACTACCTCATCCATTCTGCACACAAATTCCAGATTAATTCTGTCTTTCCGAACCTGATACCTTCTATGCATTCTATTGGTTATCTATTCAGTAGCCAGTGCCCTCCCCCCTTTTTTAACCAATAAAACCATGATTGAGTAGCAAAACGCCCAATGCAGAGTCTAAATCATGATAGGTCTAGTCTAATATTGGCAGACTGTCCTCCTTTGCTGGCGATTGCCCTAGGGTCGGCGTGTGGCCACACGTCAGTCAAAGAGATGTAATCGCACTTACACTGCGAACTTTGGGAACAGATTTTCCTCCTGGAGAAAGAGAAAGCTGCATAAAGAGGAGTTTATTGTTTCGATGTGTGGGAATATGAAGCCCTAAGACAAATGTCACCATATCAGAGAGTAGAGGATGTTTACAGCTTAAGGCTTGGAAATGCCTACATCTGGACTCTTAGTAAACAATAAATGCTCTTTGGCATAAGTAGCTATTAACTGGGTATTCTGTAATTGGTTGCAAATGCATTTTAAATAATACATCGCGTTCTCCCCAAATGGCTAGGGATTCCAATTAATAGTTGAAGTGTCACCTCTCTACCCTGGCATTTAGGGCTTTTTTAGCAGCATTTCACATGAGTTGTCTTGTTTCCCCCTCCCCCGCCTTCACCTCCCTCCCTTCGTTCTTCCCTCTCCATATATAAGTCACCTCGTCAAAGTTGTGCCTTGATTATTTTCGAGCATTCATTTAGTCTTTTTGCTACCATCCCACTGCTTTGTCATTCTTTCAATGTGTGATGTCTTCTTTGTTCTAGGTTCCTTTACTTAAACTCAAAAGGTCCCACCTGAAATTATACAACTCCCCTGATATCTTCTTGAACTGCTCACATGCAGACAATAACTCACATATAATATATACATACATAATATGTATTTTATATATACATATGTCGTGTATATATTTTGGGGTTTTGGGGGGCTCTGTTTAGCACATGCATTTTCTCTTTTCATAAGAATCATCTGATGTTCTTTTAAAACCGTTCCCTTCCTACCCTTAGCTCATGTATTGTGACATCTGGCTAATCCCAGCAACATACTCCCTGTTCTTCCATCCCCAACTAAGCCATAATGGTTCCGTCATAGATATCAGTATAACCTAATCCAAACCCATCAGATTTGGGCCCACAGTACTAGTTAGAGCTTTTGGGGAAAACGTTCTCTTTTTTTTCTGCTGGAATTTAATCAAGGAAGGTAAAAACTTGCGGGGAGCCCCAAGGAAACATTCATCTATAAGCAAAGCCTCAAGGGAAAGGTGGAAAGCTGTAACAGAGACTAGATTAGAAAAACGCTTGAGTTTGAAGTCAGTGGCACCATGGAATCTTTTGAAGTCAGTCTGTCTATCCTTCCGTCTGTCTTTTTTTTTTTTTCCAAGTTAGGTACACTTAAATCATTGAATTAAAAGGGATTCAACCTCCCTCTAACAACGCATTCTTTTGTTAGTCACTGTTCACATACTGAATTAAGCAATTTAATGTAGATATCTAGATAGAGCTCTTACTTCTTTTGCTAGTGCATCGGCTTCCTAGGTATAGGGACAGTCAGCCTGATCCTTCGCTCAGCACATTTCTCTGCCTTTTATTTAGTAGACACAACATAAAGGACTCCTGAACTGATGTACACTCTGAAATTCTGTATATTGTGGGATGACAGCCAATTTGAGATTTTCTAAGAATTTCCTTACAATCACAGCATCATCTTGGAAAAGTGCAATTTTTTTCTTATCACATGTCTGTGTCTCATAACTGTTGAGGGAATTTGGTGTACAGCTTCTTTTTTACCCATAATTCATTCTCAATCGTATTCTTCTGACTTACTGGAAAGCTAATAGTTTCCTCCTTTTATGACTGGTCTGCAATTTGAAAGTGCTCCCAGGCTCGGTTTTTAATTTTTTTTTTTTATCACTTCTTATTCTCTTTCTCTCTCTTTGTACCCCCATCTCCCTCCCTTTCCAGCCATTGCTCAGTGATCTCATTCAGTCTTACAGCTTTGAATACCGTTTATATTCCAGCAGCTGCCAAATTTGTCTCAGAATTGTGTACACTCACATCAGACTTGTCCAAAAAATGTTCCCAATCTTACTCCCATGAACCTAGGTTTCTCACATTCTTCCTTAGCTCATTTGATGGTAAATCTTTACTTCCAATTGCATAGATTATAACCTTAGAAATCCTTGATTCATTTTTCCCTGACATTCTACTGAAAATCCATTTCCTTATCTTGTAGGCTCTACTTTAAAAATATATTCTGAAGCTAATCACTTCCTCGCATTTGTGTGATCATTATCCAAGTCCCCATTTCCTGTCACCTGGATTATTACAGTAGTCTCTTCACTGATCACCACGGTCAGCCTCCTCCCGTCATGTTCTCTTCTCAACGTAATAGTAATTTTCAAAAAGTAGAAACAGATCAAATTATCTCAAAACTCACCATGACTATGCCCACTAAATGTGCAGGGAATTTTTGTTTAACTATCTAAGTTCTCATTTTATTGTATCTTAATTTGATAAAAATGTAGCCTCAAAGTAATGGATAGTAAGATAACAAAAATTAAAGTTCTTCCAGTGGTCTAAAAAGTGGCCTTCCCTCAATGTATCTGGTTTCATTCCTACCCTTTTGGCCTCGTCAGCAACACTCCAATTACGCTGGCCTATTTGTTGTTTATAGAACACACCAGACAAATCCCTGCCTCAAGGCCATTTTTAAATTGTTCTTTCCTCTGCCTGGAAGTTTTTTTCCTCCAGTATTCACATGGCTTCTTCCCTCACCGTCTTCAGATCTTTGTCCACATGTCACCATCCAGAAGAGGACTATTCTGATATTTAAGATGATAACCCCCTTCCTCTTCACTCCGAGCCCTCTCTCACCTACTAGCTTCTTTTTTATTTTTGAAGATTGATTGATTTAGAGACGAGAGAGAGAGTCGGGAGAAAGGCAAAGGGAAAGAGAGTCTTAAGCAGATTCCACACTGAACACAGGGCCCAATGCGGGGCTCAGTCTCACAACCCTGAGGTGAGGACCTGAGCCAAAACCAAGAGTCCACCGCTTAACCTCCTGAGCCACCCAGGTGTCCCTGCTTCTTCATCGTCACAGAACCTACTATCAGACATTCTCTCTTTCTTTCTCTCTCACCTGGTACCTGCACTCCACACCCTCTCATCTTTCTCTTCTCTGTTTCTATGTTCCTAGCCCCTGGAACAATGCATGGCACAAAGTGGGCATGTGATACATGTTTGTATAAAGAAGGAACGCCAAAATTTAAGATTATGATTTGATTTTTAAATGACTTCTAATATTCATCGTTTGCATGTTGATCATTGAACAATGGTTTTAAATATTTGGAACTGGGTTTTTTTTTTTGGCATTCCTCATGATCTTCATTGTCAGACATACTTGATTTTTTAATTTCAGTTTAAACAAAAAGTACGTTTAATTTTCACTATGAAATGGTGATGCCAGACTTGGGGAAACTTTTTTTTTTTTTTTTGAGATCTGTTTGATCGTTGAACTTTATCTCAAGTTAATCAGATATACTGTAGTATTCCATCTTCATTCCACCATTGGCTTTGTAAGGTATCTCTCTCTCTGTCTCTGTATGTATGTGTATATGTGTAATACTTAGTGGTCTCTCTTGGTTTTCAATATGCGTCGTTGTTTATTACATTACTACGTGTGAAGTGTAAGACCCTTGAACTACAATATACTGTCCTGATTGCTGACTGAATTTGTACTTTCGTTGTCATGATGCGTCCACCTATGCCTCATGATAAAGTGTTGAAACTGTTGTTTTATACATTTACATGTATTTTAAAGAAACAGAATAAAAATTCAGTCCTTCACATTTATCCACATTATTTATATTTCTTACGTTCTTTGTTTCTTCCTGTATAATGAAGTTGCCATGATGGTCACTTTCCTTCAGTTTGAAGAACACGAATTTGCTTCATGGGTTTTTTTTTTTTTTCTTTTTTAATCTGAGTGTTTTTATATCATACTTACATTTGAAGAATATTTTCATTTGATAAAAAATTCTGAGCTGACAGGTTTTTTTAACATAAGATTACATTCTTTTTGGTCTGAACTGTTTGATTAGAAGTCAGTTCTCTTTTATTTCATTGTTCTCATATGTTATGTGTTTATTTTTCTTCCCGCTTTCATTATTTTATCTTTAGTTACGATTTATAGCTGTTAGGATATGATGTGTCCAGATGTGTTTTATTTTTGTACATTCTTTTTGAGATTTGCTGACCTTCCTATATCTTGTTTTTTTTTTTTTTCTTTTTAACCAAATTATGGTGGGTTTAAGCCATCATTTTTTCAAGTACTCTTTCTGTCCGCTTGACAGTCTCTGTCTGGGACACCATTTATATTTACATGATACCCCTTAAGTTGGACTCATAGATCTTTGAGTCTTTTTTTTTTTTATTCTATTGTTTCCAAGCTGTATTAACCCATTCATTGACCCCCTTTTTTTTTTCAAATATTTTATTTTCAGGTCCATCTGTTCATTTATTATGCACATTTAAGTCTCTCAACATATGTAAATACATACGCACCTTGAGTACTAATTCTAACATCTAGGCTTTCTTGGGGTCAGTTTCTGTTGCCTTTCTTTGGGAAGTGTTTCGTTCTTGCAGGCGCCACCTTATTGGTGACCGTGTTTAACTTGAGGCTTTTTAAAAAGCTTTGTTGGCAACTCTAGGACTTGTATGTGACTTCCTGGGAGTCAGCCGAGTACCAGATCTTCAGGAGAGCCATTCCATTCTTGCTGGACTTATATGTCTCCTAACACATCACAGATGCTGAAATCCCCAGCTAGCCCCCAACTCCAGCAACTCTTCTCTTCCAGACCTTGCAAAGTCTCACTCACAATACATACAGCTTAGTATTTGACCAAAAACTTAAGGAGACCTCCATGTAGATTTTGGGGCAGCTTTTCTCTTCAGCAGCCTTTTTCATGGTATCCTAACCTGACCTGCAGTCAGTTTAGTAGTTTATATCTCCAATCTCTGTTTCCTCAGTTTAGAAAGACCACTGTCCTCTGTTTTTCGCTTTCCTGTGTTCCAGAAAGTGCTTGCAGACAGAAAGCCCAGGGCTCTTACGGGTCTTACTCCATGTATTGCCAAACTACCAAGAACAGCAATCCTGCATCCCTTTGTCCACTGTTTGCAAACAGTGGCCTCATAGAGCATTCTATTTTATTTCTGAAGGGCTGGGCTAGTACTTGTCATGGCTAGGACCAATATCAAATTATATTTTCATCATTCCATGTAGGCTACAAAGCTTTGGGAAAACCTGAAATAGTTGTTTTTTTCTTAAAATCTAGGCTCCTGCCCTTAATTATCTTTACGTGTTTTACGTAGAGCAATGAAACAATAATTTGTTAATGAGAGAGCCATGTAACAGCGTCTCATATGCTGTTTGAATATGACATAAGATTTCTCCGAGTTAAACATGCATGACCCACATTTGTACTCTGGTTTCACTCTCTGCTATTAAATTCAAGGTTTCCGTGTGTAATTTGGGAGAATATTTAAGACCATACCTAGACAAAGTTTTCTGGGCTTATTCAATGGATCTTTAGGTCATAATAAACAGAGAGGTTAATAAAGTAGACCAGACAAAAAATGTATATGAATATACACGCAAATACATGTGCGTGTGCACCCAGATATACCTATTTCTAATTGTTTAGGACTAATAAAGATTTGTTTCTGTTTACCAAATTTAACTGTGTCCGTGTCCTTGCCCTCCCAGTAAAATCTCTCTCCTTTTTGCATCATATCTTCCCTACCTCACTTCAGGTACATGACCATTTCTCTGAAACTTTGATCTCAGAATTTTATAGTAGTATGCACACCCTGTACCTTTTAAATATTAATATTTAACTAATAACACGGTTGATTTTTAGGACAGAGGATATTACTAAAAAATGTCTGCTCTTCTCTTTTATCTGTACCTTTTGTATATCATCTAGGAATCTTGGCTTGGAATACAACAACTTTTAATAGCGACTTTTCACCTAGAAATTACGTTTATGACCTAAATCCCATTAAGAAGTTACGCTGGTAAATCCTAGCATGTATGTTGTTAGCTGTTTTGTTTTTGTTTTTGTTTTTGTTTTTTTTTCCCCAGTTTGGAAATTCTACTACTTTTTGGCCACGATGGTGCTTCAGAGCCACTGCTGTCAGGAGATATTTTACAAATTCTCTACTAAATTCCTCTTGGGACATTTTAGGTCCCCGCACATATAATCCACAATCTCATTACTATGAACATTTTTCAGCTTATTTAAGTACTGAACAAAATGGTTTTAAATGAACTCTGTCTTCATCCTTTTTACAAGAGGTATGAGCAAGCTTGAGAAGAACCCTGAAGAGAAACACAGTGACTAATTCAATAAAATCTATCACATCCAGAAATCCTTGCAACCAGGAATTCGAAGCACATTTTCATTATTAAATTTCATTCCTTTAAAAATAGCAGACGATGAAAGCTCAGTCTCTAGAGACTGAAACCTTCCATTTGAATCGTGGCTCTGTCACTTACCTCCTGTCAGTACGTAACGTCTCTGTACCTCAATTTCTTCATGTTGAAGATGAGGGTAACGTACCTATCTCCTTGCATTAGTCTGAGGGTGAAATAGAATAAATGTAAAACAAGCTTAGAAAAATCCCTGTAACTTCATAAACAGTAATAACTTAAAATTATTAATAAGCCTGGGGCAAATGCAAATTTAGTAATTATTGTTTACTGACCTAGCCTAAATATATTAATAACTATTTTTATGTCTTCAGGTACTTTCAGGCACATTCCTAGCTCTTGAAAATAGTGTCTTATATATAAAACACTAAGCTGAGCTTTTTATATGTTACCTAATCCTTTCATAACACTCTATTTTATTATTTTTCACATAAAAACAACCAGAATTCAGGGAATTTAAATATGTGTTCCGTTGCCTCTTCTGGTAATGACACAGTTGTTACTTCTTATCAGTAGTTCTCAACTGGGGCAATATTGTCCCAAGGGGATATTTAGCAGTGTCTGGAGACATTTTTTTTTTAAAGATTTTATTTATTTATTAGACAGAGATAGAGACAGCCAGTGAGAGAGGGAACACAGGCAGGGGGAGTGGGAAAGGAAGAAGCAGGCTCATAGCAGAGGAGCCTGATGTGGGGCTCGATCCCACAACGCCAGGATCACACCCTGAGCCGAAGGCAGACGCTTAACCGCTGTGCCACCCAGGCGCCCCTGGAGACGTTTTTGGTTGTCAGAACTGGGGAAGTGATACTGGCATCCAGTGGGTAGAGGTCAGGCAAGCTGCTACCATCCTACAGTGCACAGAATGTTCCTCCCCAATAAATGATCTAACCCCAAATGTCGATAGCGCTGAGATTGAGAAACTGTTTGAGACTAAATCTCCTACTGAGAAAAATCTGCACACACGTTAAAAAATAAGTTTGGAAAGTGAGAACGCCATCTAGGCAGCATGAATTTTCTAGATCAGATAGATTCCCTCAGCCCACCATGGAGAGGCCGGGCTCCAGTGCACGGTGCCAGGTGCAAGAGCAGCCGGCCGCCCTTTGCGAGTGGACACGTGCCTGCACTGCCTGGGAGCTGCTGGAGACAAAGCTGTGCTACCAGAAACAGCTGGGGCTGGTGGCTGCACACTTTGTGGGAATTCTGAGAGCCAAGGGCAGTGTGCAACCATCAGAACGCCAGGTCCTGTGTGGGCCCTGGGAGCCCCTTAAGGGCACCAGCCAAGAGCTGCTTCTCTCCCTTGAAGGAGGGCACCTAGGGACAGGGGCTGGAAGGCTTCTGTCCCCACCTGGAGCTCTGCAAATGTCTTCTTCCATTCCACATGTTACCTTTAGTTTTGTTGACTGTTTTCTTCCCTCTGCAGAAGCTTTTTATTTTGATTTCGTTTCAGTAGTTTAATTTTTGCTTTGATTTTCCTTGCCTGGGAGACCTGTCTAGCAAATCTTGGATGCTGACAACACCAAATGCTGGTGAGGATGCGAAGCAACAGGAACTCTCATTCATTGCTCACGTGAATGCAAAATGGTATAGCTGCTTTGGAAGACATTTGGGCAGGTTCTTAGAAAACTAAATGTACTCTGGGGCGCCTGGGTGGCACAGCGGTTAAGCGTCTGCCTTCGGCTCAGGGCGTGATCCCGGCGTTATGGGATCGAGCCCCACATCAGGCTCCTCTGCTGTGAGCCTGCTTCTTCCTCTCCCACTCCCCCTGCTTGTGTTCCCTCTCTCACTGGCTGTCTATCTCTGTCAAATAAATAAATAAAATCTTTTAAAAAAAAAAAAAAAAAAGAAAACTAAATGTACTCTAAACGTACAGCAATCACACTCCTTGGTATTTATCCAAAGGAATTGGAAACTTATATCCACACAAAAACCTGCCCAAGATGATCTTCAGTAGGTGAATTGCTATATTAACCAGAGTACCTCTAGATGATGGAATACCTTTCAGCGATAAAAGGAAATGAGTTATCTAGCTGTGAGGAGACAGGAAGATGCCTTAAATGCATATTATGAAGTGAAGGATGCCAAGCTGAAAAGGGTACATGCTTTACCATTCCAACTCTATGACATGACATTCTGGAAAAGGCGAAACTATGGGGACAGTAAAAAGGTAAGTGGTCCCCACAGTACGATGAGGGGTGAGGGCTGGGCTAGATGAAGAGCTAGGGCAAAGAAGGTTTTTAGAGCAGTGAGAATACTACTTATGATACCACAGTAATGCATATATGTCATTATACATATTTCCTAAATCCATAGAATACGCACCACCAAGAGTGAACTGCAATGTGAACTGTGGACTCTGAGTAGTTATGATGTGTCAGTGTGGGTTCATCACTTCTCCCAAATGTCCCACTTTGGGGGATGTTGATAATGGGGGAGGCTATGCATGTGTGGGGGGCAGTGGACTCATGGAAGATCTCTGTACTTTCCCCTCAATTTTCCTGTGAAACTTAAATTGCTCTAAAAAATTAATAAAAAATTATTTGTAAAGAATCACAAAGGAAAAAGGGTTTGACATTTTAAAAAGAGAGTGATTTTTACTAATGTCCCGATATGAAAGTAACAAAATAGCATTATCTGAATTAATCTGACCCCCAAACCTAATACTTCTTTCAGATGGTATATTGATACTTTCACAAAAGTTGAATACAATCTACTAAGAGAAATACTAATTTAAAAGAAGTGCCTTCATTCATCTGTCCAGTAGCTAGTCAGAAAGCTGTGTAATCTTTATGTAGTCACCTGTATTGTCTTGGAATCCTGTCCCCTAACACACATAAGAACAGAGGCCAATCGCTTCATCCCTCAGGATTTCCATTTCCTTGTGTGTATAATGGAAATAATAAGATAGAGTGCTATAAAGTTACTGCTATAAAGTTTTTGTTACAATTAATCTTTATTATATTTAATGTAAAAATCATTAAAGTCATGATGTTAAGGTTGTTAAAATTTCATGTCTTCCTCTGTATTGTCTGATGGGCCTATGTTTTTTGCTGTTTTCTTGGTGCTTATGTGATGCAGGTTCTTTTAACAACACTAACCTGTATCTGTCAGTCATCTTTTGGCGTATATTTAGGTTGTCCGCTTACCTGCCCCCACTCCACATACCTTTGATCTTTTGTCTAGTTAATACCTCTGCCCGGTTTTTGAATGGTGTATAGGTATTGCTGTGTAACATGTCACTTCAGAACTTGAAGTGACTTAAAGCTACATTAGTATTTCCCACAATATTGTGCATCAGGTCCTAGAACGGGGCTCAGCTGGGGATTTGAGAATCTGGGATCACTGGCTTGTCCAGTGTCTCAGTGCTCTGCCATGTGGCCTGTTCCTCTTTCTACCATGGTTTCTTGATCTGCTTAGAGCGTGGTTGGGCTCTGAGAGAGAGTTCAAGGATAACTGACCTGGTGAGAGAGTGATCCTCAGTCCCCTTCTTGTATCATGCTTGCTGCTGTATCATTGGCCAATGCAAGTCCTGTGGTAGGCTCACAGTCCATGTGTGGAGTGGTTTATCAAGGCATAATATAAGGATATGTGGTTCATTGTGGTCCACTAATGAAATAATCTGCACAGTGGCTATGATGGGAATTAAATAACATGAAAGTTGACAGTTTGTATAAATGCCTGCTGTGATGTAATCCAGCAATTCTCAAATTACTGATATTAGTTCCAAACACCTCCAAAGATTCCATGGCAAGTAACTTAACATAGATATAATTCACTGTACTAATTAGAATATGATGTGTTTATGCTACTAGTGAGGAAACTCATTTCTCATGGGAAAAAATGAGTTACAACAGGTGATTATCTTTCTTCCTTAAAAAGTGAGATGCTCTAGAAAGAATCCAAGACAGAGAATTCTAGTATTTGTGTTGTTAACTTTATATAGTTTATGGAAAATTATTTGTTTTTTGGGCCTCAGGGTTTTTTTGTTGTTGTTGTTGTTGTTGTTCTGGGTTTTTTTTTGTTTGTTTGTTATTTTGTTTTTTTAAATCAAATTACACATTTGGATTGATGGTCCCAGTGAACACTTCAGCTCCATATTTTCGTGTGTTACTTGCTTGGTCTTAGTGGAAATACGTAGGATGTTTGAAAAGTTTTCCAGTTCTGCTTAGGCAGTAGTTCTAGAAAAGGGTACTTCGTGATTTTCTTTTGCTTTTCTGTAAAATGCTTATTGTGCTATCAACAGTGTTGGCATGAAACAAACTTTTTTTTTATAATAATTTTTTATTATGTTATATTAGTCACCATACAGTACATCCTTAGTTTTTGATGTAATGTGTTCCATGATTCATTATTTGCGTATAACACCCAGTGCACCATGCAATACGTGCCCTCCTTAATACCCATAACCAGCCTATCCCAATCCCCCACCCCTCTCCCCTCTGAAGTCCTCAGTCTGTTTCCCAGAGCCCATAGTCTCTCATGCTTCATTCCCCCTTCTGCTTATTCCCCCTTCATTCTTCCGTTCCTTCTCCTACCGATCTTCCTGCTATTTCTTATGTTCCATAAATGAGTGAAACCATGTGATAATTGTCTTTCTCTGCTTGACTTATTTCACTTAGCATTATCTCCTCCAGTCCCGTCCATGTTGCTGCAAATGTTGGGTAATCATTCCTTCTGATGGCTGAGTAATATTCCATTGTATATATGGACCACATCTTCTTAATCCAGTCATCTGTTGAGGGTCATCTTGGCTCCTTCCACAGTTTAGCTATTGTGGACAATGCTGCTATGAACATTGGGGTGCATATGGCCCTTCTCTTCACTATGTCTGTAATCTTTGGGGTAAATACCCAGTAGTGCAATTGCTGGATCATAGGGTAGCTCTATCAGAATTGGTTTCACTAAAAGTCAAAACACATAATTTACCTGTTTAATTTTGGGTGTCTCTATTCAGAAAAACAAAACAAAACAAAAACCCCCAAAACCAAAAAAAACCCCTAAACTATTTAAATCCAGTCATTCACTCAGGCATTCTATCATCCCTGTATTGATCCATCAATCTATCCATCTGTCTGTTTACTGAATAATTACCATGTAAGAGGATATTCTGTAACGAATGCATATACAGGGTTACTGTAAGGTCTGAAAATGAATGACAGCAGCGGTTTTGTTTGGCTGTAAGAATGTTTCTAATTGTAGATACAATTTGGAATTTTGGCTCTTCTGATCACCGTCTTATACCAGACTCCTTCATATGTTTGTGATGTGTGCCTGGTCCCTGAGGACATTTGAGTTTATGGGATCCCTAGCTGAAAGTATTATTATCTGTCAAAAAGTAGTATATTATTAGGAATTTATTTTGTCAGCCTTTATCAGGAAGTAAAGCTTAGCCTCCACGCAAAGGTTTGAAGAGGAGTGTGGTTGTCAGGACCTTGAGGAGCAAAGATGAAGAGCATATTGTATCCCAGGAGGCTGGTGGTGTGGTCAGGGAAGGTCAAAGATAAAACCCAAGTTTGGATATTTAAGTGATCCTTGATTTCTTATTTTGATAGAACATTGGCAGCTTAGTTAACAGACATGGAAAAATTGTCATTTATTTGGGAGAGGGGGAGTTAAAATCGAGGACAGCTCATTAGTGGTCAAAACAAAGGTATTCATTTATTCTGAAAAGGGGGCCACAGGCCCTGCCAAATAATCTTACATTATTGTTATATTAGTGGTGACTGTGTTATTTTACAAATCGACCCTCCCTTTTCTCTTTCTCTCTTATTTTTAATCCTGTCTTTAACAGTGCTTTTTATTTCATTGGAAGATGGGAGGGATTATATGGAAATGAACAAATCGTATAAGGATAGCTCTGGAAGTCAAGGTGGACTACTAGACAGTCATGATTAATAAGAATGCCTTCCTTATCCTACAAAGAATTGAATAAAATATCAAAACGAAACTCAAACTCACATAGTATCCTAAAACAGGTGCTGAGAAATGTACACCTTGACGATATTCCAAGATCTGCATTCAGTTCCTTTAGAGACTTTTAAAGACAAGTAGTAGAAAATATTGAACATTTTCCCAAGATGGGCATTTCAAAAATAGGTAGCTTCGTGGCCAGTAGCAAAATTCAGCCTTAGCAGGGCTTCATTTTACCTTGGCTCCTACTATCACAATTCCTTGGTCCTGCTAGCTTTTCAAGAGGCTGAAAATACTGGAGATCTAAAAACTGTCAGCTCCAAAATACAAAGAGAAAATTGTACATTTACAATGGATTCATGTAAAAGGTGCACAATGCGTGGCAATTTAGTTGGTTGCAATAGACTCCACTTTTAGATGGTCATGTATCAAAACAGTATTTAGTGAGGGTGTGAATCCATTTTGATGTTTGATATTCTGTGGGGACAAGGCATCACAAATAATTGCCTACAACCTAAGTATTTCTTCGAATTTTCTCTCATTCTCTTGTTCTCCATGTTTCTCTGTCTCTCTCCCTTTCCTCTATTTATCACTCAAACACCAGCCTCCTTTGAGTCGTCCTTCCCCCACCTCATTCTCATGTGGGCAACTGGTTGAAAGCAAAGCAATCCCAAGCCTTGTAAGATAGAGAAGGAGGGATTTTTCACTCACGAAGAAGAAAATCTTTGAGCTTCAAACATAAATATCATGGCCAGTTTTTAAGTGTTGTGCGTCCATTAAAGACCTGTGTGACCTGGTTCCTTCTGGTAACCATTCTCTTACTGAATCAGGTATTTTATTAGAGGACACATGAGCAAGCCATGCTGTTGCTTTCTTCATGATGTGTAATCATCATTTGGATTTTGGTAACTATCTTCAGGATAGTTGAAACTGTTAAAACAGAAACACACACGTTTGCAAAAGCCCTGAGAGCTTTTGGGAAATGCCAAAGAAAGTGTATTCTCATATTCTGCTGTGAAGTTAATTCAGAGATTAGTTGACCTTTTTGTTTCTATACATACAAATGATAAGTCAAATACTTATATTTTTAAGAATAAATAATTGGATAAGGGTAATCAGTAAAAAAAAAAAAAAATTATCAGGAGAGCTTTTATTTTAAGATTCCATGAGAAGCAGTCTAGATTTAGCCATGCAAACTGAGTCCAAACTATTCTAGAAGTGACGATTTCTTCTTTGTCCTAAATGATCTCATTATCATGAGAAACAATTCTTCTAAACTTGGCATTAATTATTGTGATTCAAGTGTAGCTAAAGGCAATATTATACACATTTTGAGTTAGGAGTCTCTGTTCCTCTCTATCACAATATAAAATTTCTGGCTACACCCATACTTTCGGAATCATCTGTGGTAGGTGTCATTTAAGGACATTCACAAACCCTATTTCCTAATGGTTGATTCCTTTCATTTGAAATGATCCTAAGCTAGATCATCTCTGATAATTTACATGCTTTAATTAGATCATATGGTCAGTGAACGTGCTACAAAATAATCTTCAGCTTAATGGTTTATGTTCCTATCACTTCATTAAATGAAATATTTATTACATTTAAGTAATGTTAATAAACATTAATGTTAATATTCACTGCACACAGTTTGCTTACAGTCACTAACCAGGTGATAGTGTGGTCTTAAAAACTCCTTAATAAACCATAGCCATAGAGTATATTCACTGAACACATGATTTATTTGATTTTGGAGAAAAAATGGACTTTTCTGTGGAGTTTTTAATTCCTCAAGATTCAGAAGGAAAGGGTATCATCATGTAGTAAGTCAAATAGACCTAAACTGAGATATCCTTAAATATATGGAGATAGGCCACTATCTTTTTTTTTTTAAATATAGCTGTATACATTTTTATTTTTGTCCTCCTTCACAAAACTCCATTAAAAGTAAAGACATAATAACCTAACACCCACTGGAACAAAGAGTATAGATAAGAAATGAAAACAGAGGAGAGAAATACATTTTTGAACATGGAGTTTATAGAAATTGTAACAGATTACCAGAGGGAAAGAGTATCAAAGTGCCTGTGTTGCTACTAAATATTTAACAACTTGCTCTCATAAAATATGCGTGTGTGTGTGTACTTAGGCTTTTTTTCCATACAGTTTACCAATAATAATAAAATATATAATAATTAGTAATAACTAATAAAATATCCTTTTTGCAAAATCCATTTAGAAATTTTATTCTTACAGAACATTTTTTATTGAGTTGCAGAATATGGTATTCATGCCAATCTATTGTTTCAAATGACGTACTGACTTAACTTTGACATGAATGAGGTGGACATTTTTTTTTAATGTTTTTTTATTATGTTAGTCACCATACAGTACATCCCTGGTTTCTGATGTAAAATTTGATGATTCATTAGTTGCGTATAACACCCAGTGCACCATGCAATACGTGCCCTCCTTACTACCCATCACCGGTCTATCCCATTCCCCCACCTCCCTCCCCTCTGAAGCCCTCAGTTTGCTTCTCAGAGTATGTAGTCTCTCATGCTTCATGAAGGGGGAATGAGGCCACTATCTTTTTATGATACAAATTGGTTTTGTTTTGATTGGCTCCATGACTGATGAACGATAGGAAGAGTCATGGGCAAAATGGCAACAGGACATCAAGGGATGACTGGGATGATACATAACCCAGAGATAGGAGGGTGCAGAGATCAGATTTGGTCTCGGTGTTCCCGTTCATTGGTGAAGTCTGTGACTTACCCAGTAAAATCTCTGAGCCTCAGATTTACAAATCCATGAAATGGGAATTACCATACTTACTTCACAGGGTTACTGAAAGGATCAAATATGACAATAATTGTCAGAATGTTGTAAGTCGTGCGAAATGCTATTCAGTATAAGAAGCAGTGCTTGCGTATGACCCAAAGGACACAGTATCTGCAAAATACTTAGCAATATTTTGTGCTGAATCAAGCATTATAAGCACTTAAATATTTGGCAGAAGTACTAATAGAGAATACACATTGGTATTATATTCATTCTAAAATGCAAAATGGGCAGTAAGAGACCAAGAGTATACTGTTGGATTCTTTCCCTTCTTTCAGTTAGCCCTTCTCCAGATTAAAAGTTAAAAAGTCATCCTGAGAAAAAAATATACACGTAGAATTGAAAACAAGCTTTTGCTGTTAATATGACTTATTGAATATAAACCTCCAGCTTAGATATATGTTAACACTGCTGTATCATTTAGAAGGAGTTGAAATAGCCTGTCTCCCGTTCTCTTTCTGTCTCTCTGCCTTCACCACCACCCCCTCACCCTTCTGTAAGTTTGGGTAACCATACTTCCTTATTGTGTGAATATTTTCTTAATTGACGTAATGTATAGACTTGTGAACTATTTCCTGGCTTTTCTTAGTTCTGCAGAAACTACAAAAATTATATTTTCAGGAAAGAATATATTAATATATTTATTCACCAAGTATTTAGTTGTGTGCCTCCTATGTGTCAGGTAAGTGTTAGGAAAGGAACTTTCTAGCAAAGCCATGTTGGGTTCTTTGCAGATGAGATGGCTTATTAACTGCTCTAAAAATTCACAGACTCGTCTGAAGGGAAATAGTAGCAAAGTGTTTTATATTTATTACATATGCAAACGTAAGGCATATGGCAAAAACAGTGCAAAGAATAGAAAGGGAGAACTGGAAATAGATTTTTTTAAGGGTTTTTACAGTATATGCGAAGGAATATATTAACGAAAGATACATATTATAAACCTATAGGTTAGCCTCCAAACAGTTTTTAAAGTGGTATAAATAAAAGTTACTAGGGGAAATAAAATCTTTTTAAAATGCTCAAAATTAATTCAAAAGAAAGTAGGAAAAAATAACACATTGGAAAAAAAATAACAGCTAGGAAAATAGTAAATTTTGATCAACCATATTAATATTCATGTTAAATACAGAATCTAAATACACCAATATAAAGATGCAGATTAGGAAAGCATGGACCAATTGTATGTTGCCTGTAGGAAACCTAACTTAAATATAAAGACATACATAGTTGACAGGCATAAGGATGATAAAAGATAAACTATGTAAACACAAAATAAAACTAGGGTAGATATATTTATATCAGACATGTAACCTTCAGAAAAAGGAACATGACCAGAGCTAATGAGGGACATTACATGATTATTAAGGGGTCCATTCTCCAAGAAGATAAAACAATTCTAAAGATGTATGTACCAAGCATCAGTTGCAGAATGTATGAAACAGACCAAAAAAAGGAGGTAACGTTTCACAATCATCAAAATGCCTGAAAATAATACGGCTCATATTAAGTGTTAGCAAGAATGTGTAGCAGTTGGAATTCTTGTACATTGATGGTGGGAATATAAAATAGTACAATCACTGAGGAAAAAAGTTTGGAAGTTACTTATAAAGTTAAATGTACATTTCTAATATGGCGCAGCCATTTCCCTTTAGATATGAAAGTAAGAAAATGGCATATTTCTGGAGCAGGATTCATACACAAATGTTCATAGCAATTTTATTTGGATTGCCAAAACTTGGAAACAACTTAGAAGTCCATCACAGCTAATTGGGTGGAAAAAAAAAATGTTGTATGAAATACAACACAACAGAAAGGGAATGAACTCTTTTTTTTTTTAATTTTTTTTTAAGATTTTTTTTATTTATTTGACAGAGAGACAGCCAGCGAGAGAGGGAACACAAGCAGGGAGAGTGGGAGAGGAAGAAGCAGGCTCATAGTGGAGGAGCCTGATGTGGGGCTGGATCCCATAATGCTGGGATCACGCCCTGAGCAGAAGGCAGATGCTTAATGACTGCGCCACCCAGGCGCCCCGGGAATGAACTCTTGATACAAGAAATAACATGGAAGGATCTAAAAATAATTTAGTTGATTGGGAAATTAACCCCCCAAAAGTAAATACCGTCTGCTTTTTGTTTGTATGGAATTCTAAAACTGCAAACAATCAAAATTCTAGAAAATGCAAATTAATTTATAGTGGTGATATGCACATCAGTGTTTCCCTGGGGCAAAGGGGATAGAGACCTGAGGGATGATGATAATTGAAAATGAATGAAGAAACTTTGGGGGAGGGGTGTTGTCTATTTGTTAAAACTTACATGATTGTACACTGTAAATGTTGCAGTTTATTTGTTAAATCTTCAAAAAGTAAAAAACAAAACAAAACAGTAACTTAAATTTTTCTCAGTGTTTCATCTAGAACTAAGGCATAAATACATGAAGGGCTAGAAGAGGAATAAATCTAGATAATTGACAGTTCCTTACTTCAGTTTTATCGCTAAGTTCAGATTGCAGTTTCTCTAGGATGAGTCCTTATTTAGAAGGCTCTGTATGTAAAGGTGTTTTTTAATTGCCTAAACCACTGGTCCTCCATCATGTTAGAGTATATGTGAATCCTACTGGTGAGGCTTTGTATAGTTCATTCACTTGGGAAAATGAATATTAGTGTATGTGTGAGGGGTAATGTCTCATCAATACAAAATTAGGGGTAATGCAACTTGTTTTTGTTTTTTAATACACCTTGCTTCTAAATTCCCCTCTGGAGCTAACTGTGACTTCAGGTTCAAAATCTCACCTCTGATCTGTTTATATCCACACTTAGAAAAAAATAAGGAGCTAAATAAATTCTAGGGACATTTTGACCTTTAAAAATGTATGATTCAATATCAACAAGTACTTATACCCCCCTCTACTCTGTGTCTACCACTGTGCTAGCTACAGATAGGTGATAAAATCACTCCCACCAAGGAGTTCATAGGTCCCTGAAGGAAGCAGTAAGCAAATCATTACACTACAGTTGTTTTCTGCAGCTGTAGACATCACCATAGGGTGCTGTAGGAAACTAGAGGAAAGAATGCCCAACTCTGGGAAGCAGAGAGGATATCTTTCGGTTATTTTCCCATTAGCCATCCCAACTTTCCCGCTTCTTAGTATTGCTGGGTTGACCAGGTGTCCCTGGGATTCCAGAGGTTGATTCCACTGTACCTCCAAACGTAAAGCTTGAGCTTGTTCAGTCAAACATCTTAGGACTTAAACTGAGAATTTTGGAACACATACGTAATGAACACAGGATAGGAATTGTAGTACGTTCATTCTACTTTCTCTCGTGAACACTGATACACCAATAATACAGACATACTGCATGCAATACCTCCACAGTTAACTGCTTCCAATATTTTACTCCCTTTAAGCGTCAGAGCATCTGAGCCTAATTCTTGTGTTTGCTACCTGAGTTGCATGTTCATGTTAGACCAGAGTAGGGTGTGTGTGCAGTTCTCGAAATTGCTATGACTGCGTCCTAAGCCTCCTCATATTGTCTGCCCGGATGGAGCCAGCTCTCCTTGACTGTATGAACTGAAGGAGCAAAGAGGTGATCCTTAATTAAAGGTTATAGAGCCATACATAAAAATTGCCTGATAATTGATAGATGTCAATTACTGTGTGTAACAAAATGAGTTACTAAATCTATTTTGCTACACCTGAAGACTATTCCTATTACTTGAAATTGTGCCTAATATATAGAGTAAATTTAAGAGCCTCTTTTAAACAACTAACTTTTAAACTTTTACTCAAGGTTTTGAAGATGACGGTTAGAGGGTTAAATAGAATATGTTGTGAGAGAAGAAAAAGAAAAATTGTGTAGAACTAGAAAGTTAACTGTTTGATCCCTTATTCTCTAAATGGATATTTCTTTTCTGGAACAAGTCTCATAAGGAGTAAATTGTTACTTTCCAATAGTATGAAGACATTCTCTATTTCTGTTTACATGACAATTTCTCTTCCACCTTCTGGTCTATAAATACAAACTCGATACTCTTTTTTAAAAAGATTTTATTTATAAGAGAGAGAGCAAGAGAAAGCACAAGAGGGGTGTGGTTAGGGGGAAAGGAGAAGCGGACTTCCTGCTGAGCAGGGAGCCTGACGCTGGGCTTGATCCTGGAACCCCGGGACCATGACCTCAGCTGAAGGCAGACACTTAACCAACTAAGCCACCCAGGCACCCCTATCAACTGGATATTCTTTGTGGGTTTTTTGTTTTGTTTTTAAACCGGGTGATTTTTAGGTAGACTCTGATTTTTTTTCAACTTTTTTTTAGCTTTAACTTTTTCTAGTGTAAAATCACATCTTTGATTGTTTTATCTGTTCATTATTTTCCTTAGTAGGCTACCAATGATTTTTTATTTCTGTAAAATTCATGGATACTCTACTTACCATTTAAAAGAGAGGGAAAATCTCATATTGGCTATTATTCAAAGGAGAAGATTAATATGGGCTTCCAGATCTCCATGGGAACAGAATAAGTGTTCCCCATGATTTATTTTCTAGAAGTGGAGGGAAAAAAACATTGTTTCCATGGAGATACAAAGGTGAACTAAACTGAGATGGCCCAGAGGGCATTGACATCTGTAAGCACCGACAATTCTGCCACCTCCCTGATCACTAATGAGGTGCTCCTGAATTCAACCCAAAATGCCAGTGAGTGAGTTAGACATGTTTTTCTATCTTCTGAAGAATTAAGAAAACTGTCTGGGTTTGTCATGTGATAATGGAAAGGTACATATAACACAATGTGGGGGGGACATCTTCTTTGGAAATAGAATAATGAAGTTCAGGGCTCACTTTGGGGAAAAAAAGATGCAATAAGACACCCATGAAATGACAATATGTCCTTGCTTTTGGAGTTAGGAGAAAATCTCTAGTTAGTGGATTTTAACATAGAGAGTTTTTTAAAATTAGAGGACACCTAAACCAGTACACATTCATTATTCTCATGTAAAATGTTCACATAAAACCTTTTCCCTTTACATTTGGCATTCTGTAGATCCAAAAAATCAGTGTTCAATTTGTTGGTGGTACTTTTGTTTCCAATGAGGTAGAATTATTAATTCCTTCCTTTTGTAGTTATGGACTTAGTTTATTATTATTATCATTATTATTTTAAGTAGGCTCCCCACCCAATGTGGAGCCCAGTGCGGGTTTTGAACTCATAACCCTAAGATCCAGATCTGAGCTGAGATCAAGGATCAGATGGTCAACTGACTGAGCCACCCAGGTGTCCCTCCTCGGTAAGTTTTAGGACGTGGTATCTGTGTGCTTAAGTAAAAATGAAAACCATACTATTTGTTTAGCACAATTCAACAGAAGAGAACCGTGCACAGAATAGAGCAGACTTGGTTTGTGTTCTGCTTCATTAATGAACTCATATATTCAAGAAAAATAAATTGAGTAAATGCTTTGTGCCTCATATTGTGCATAAAGCTGAGAACACAGGAAAAAAAACAAGAGGAAATAAAAAGATAGAGACATAAAAGTTATCTTACCTTGGCAATCTTGAGTACAAAACAACCTAATAAAGGTCATGGAAGAAGTAAGAATAGGGAATGGTGGGAGCCCTTAGGAGCAGCTTCTATCTTGGCTAAGTCAGGGGTCAGGCGATGTGACCTTTGCCTTGGAGCTTGAATAATGCAGGATGTAACCAAGTAGGGGAGGGAACAGTGTAGAGAACGCCAAGGTGTGAGTTAGCCTCAGACATTAGGAAAGTTGTAATGTAAGTGCTTCACCGTGACTGAAAGGGTGGGAACAGGTAGGGGAATGCTGGAGAAGTAGCTAGCATGTTGATCAAGAATGTTTTTGCAGGGGTCTTTTGGCTGTTCTCAGCATTTAAAGCAACTTGGTGCAATCAGGTGTGAGATCTAAGAAGAAGCACCTTGAGGCTGTGTTGGGGAGAGATTCGAAGCCCACGCAACTGTAAGCAGAGAAACCAATTAGGAACCCACTAAAATATTTTTAAAAATTCCAGGGAGGTGATTCATAGGAGTGGCATCATTATCCATGATGGGAAAAATACAGATATTTTATCCTTTGAAAGAAACGTCTGGATTTTATAGATAGAACTTGCCTTTATATCACTATATTGTCTGAGACATAGATTGCCAAGTGATTTATGAGCATTCTTTGGTGCAACTCTCTGCTGGTTCCCTCTGTTTAAAATAAGTGAGTTTGAATGTGTTTAGATTCACCAGGTAATTGGAAACCCAGTTTGCCACAGTCTCCATTCCTCGATGATTAATTCCTGAGGTTACCATCATGCCCACTTAGAGCTGAACCACTTGAGTTTGTAAGCACCCATTTAAAGGTAGTCCTAACTATTAATTTTGGATGTCACATTATACTTTTTGTGTGCATCCCCTTGATTTGGTTCATCCTTTCTTTATATGTTCTGCTGATTTTTATTTTTTTATTTTTTATAATTTTTATTATACTATGTTAGTCACCATACAGTACATCCCAGTTTTTGATGTAAAGTTCCATGATTCATTATTTGCGTATAATACCCAGTGCTCCATGCAATATGTGCCCTCCTTAATACCCATCACCAGCCTATCCCAAGATTTTATTTATTTGGGAGAAAGAGTATGCGTGTGCGTGTGAGACAGGCCGAGAGAGAGAGAGAGAGAGAGAGAGAGTGTCTTCAAGAAGACTCCCCACTGAGCGTGGACTCAGTGGGGGACTCTGTCTCACAAACCTGAGATCATGACCTGAGTGGAAATTGAGAGTCTGAAGCTCAGCGGACTGAGCCCTCCAGGCGCCCCTGTTCTCCTGATTTTTACAGTAATTTTTATGATTAGGTTTACCATTAACAATGACATATTTGAAATTATTTGACAAATTTGACTACATTTTAAGTCCGGACTTTTATTATTATAGTAAGTACAAAAAGAATTTCTGCATAGTCTAATATATCCTGTTGGGATATATTTATCAATAAGTAATAAAGTGTTTTCTTCGATCAGCTATTTTGACATGAAATATTACCATTTGGGAGCTTTGAGATTATTTCTGTATGTTTTTTGGTTACTGAGCCAGGCTCTACAAGTTATAGTCTTAGAAAAAATATGCTTTTACTAGATTTTACCAGAAATACCAGAAATACTATAAATAACAATTTCATACTAGTTTTCAAGGCTTGGGAAAGCGTCCACGCAAGTCAAAATATTTGTGATATAACTGAATATATAATATTAAAATTTTTTTTAAATTTTGATAATGGTATCATAGTGAATACAGTAGTCATATCTATATATCATATGTTTTGTTTTCCTTTTTTTTTTTACCTTTATTTACCCAACGTATGAGCTTGAATTAGTGTTTTTCTTTTCTCAAACTGTTTAAAGTGCTTTTAATCTTTTGCCAGTATTTCAAGAATTGAGCTTGATAACTCAGTAACTATAAACTTAGGGATGTATTGCTTCTTGCTGCTAAGAACAAGACTTTGAGTAACCAGATGAGATTTAACAAGACAGGTAAATTGTTACTGTTGGAAGCCCAATAATCTAGGGAGTAATCTGTAGGCATTTCTTATCTGAGTGATGAGCCTAATAGTACTGTTCCCACTACATAATAAGAATAGTAAGGGTGCCTGGGTGTCTCAGTCGATAAGCATCTGCCTTTGGCTCAGGTCATGATCCTGGGTCCTGGGCTCAAGGCCCACATCAGGCTCCCTGCTCAGCGGGGAGCCTGCTTCTCTCCCTCTCTGCTCATGTTCTCTCTCACTGTGTCTCTTTCGAATAAATAAATAAGATATATTAAAAAATAGCAAACAAGTATTTATTATTTATAATGTTCCAAGTACTTCTAAGCAAAAATGGGATGGGCTGATTTAATTGTCACAATACTCTAGTAATGATTTTTACAAATAAGAAAATCAAGGCACAAAATGGTTAAGTGACCTGGCTAATAAAACATATTAGTAAGTTATAGAGTTTGGGATTTAAACCTAAAAAATCTGAATTAGATTGGACTCATATGACGAGACCAGGGAAATGCTCTTCTCTGTGGACTATGATAGATGCTCTGGCCACTGATATTTGTGGATTTATTTGATATCACATGTCATTAAAAAGCTTTTTATTACAGGGGCACTGGGGTGGCTCAGTTGGTTGAGAGTCTGACTCTTGACCCCAGCTCAGGTCATGATCTAAGGGTCCTGAGACTGAGCCCCACATTGGGCTTTGCACTCAGTGTGGAGTTTACTTAAGATTTTTTTCTCTGCCTCTCCCTCTGCCCCTCCCCCCACCTCTCTCTTTCTCTGGAGGGGGGGAAGCTTTTTATTACAGAATTTTTCCAATACATGCAAATATAGAGGGAATTTCTTTATACCCATTGTGCTGCTTCAGTAATAACCCAGTCTTGTTTGATCTGTGTCCCATCCATACCCCTTCAGAAAACTGAATTACTTTAAAGATATCCAAAATATTATAGTATCTTATCTAAAAAAAGAGAACTATGATACCATTATCAAAATTAAGAAAATTGTTAATATCATTGTATATTCAGTTACATCACATATATTTTGATTTGCATGGAAGCTTTCCTAAGCCTTGAAAACTAATATGAAATTGTTATTAATAGTATTTCTGGAAAAAATCTAGTAAAAGCTTCACCCCCACTCCCAAAGACATAACTTGTAGAGCCTGGCCCAGTGCCTGGCAATAGCAGGTAATTCATAAAATAAATGTTGACTTCAGCTTCTTTAAAATGTGGAACAAAGATGTCTCTTGGTTTTCCTTCTGTTTCAGTTGCCCTGTTTAATACATAACCTTATGTTCTCTATGTTTTTTAATACAAAAAGCCACCTTACATCCATTATTGAAAGTCTAATAACAGTTTTTCCAGTTACTTATTAAGGACTTCTTCATACCATTATGAGCACCATTGGTATTATTGAAATGTTGTATATTTGCCATCATTTCCTCCTCTGACAACTCCCACTCTATTTCAGCTTCTTGAACATTGAGATTCCTTGTACTTTCAGTAGGAAGAGTTTGGAGAAAACTTACTTCTTAGCAGAAATGGGATACTATACTTCAAAATGAAATGACAGGGAATGTTTTTCTAGCTGTGACATAAATTCCAAAAGCCATGAAGGATGAGATGGACAGATTTGGATACATTAGCATGAAAAACACTGAATGGTTAAAGACACTATTAACAAAGTTAGAAGTGAAAAGGGGGAGAAACATTTACAATGTATTTGAATAGAAAAAGNGTGTTCCCTCTCTCCCTGGCTGTCTCTATCTCTGTCAAATAAATAAATAAATAAATCTTAAAAAAAAAAAAACACTATTAACAAAGTTAGAAGTGAAAAGGGGGAGAAACATTTACAATGTATTTGAATAGAAAAAGTTTGATACTTTGACTATATAGAAAAAGTGCAACAAAATACACAAGAAAGAAACTCCACTACCTAGAAGAGAATTAGACAGTAGATAAGGAATAATGAATTACATTTGAATTGTAATGACTAAGAAAACCCTGATAAAAATAAACATTATAAAAGGGAAATTAAAATGACAGTTTTTTTCTATCTGTCAAAAATGCAAAAACAAGTTTAAACATTCTTGACATCAGTTTTGGGGGATTAATGCATTTATACAATGGAATGAATGCTATTCGTGTGAAAATGGCATACATGTATATATGCTGACTCGTAAAGATAATTCATGATCTGTGCTTTATCTGTAACAAAGCGGGTTGTAAAATTCCATTGTTTTGGTAGAAAGCTAAACAAAATTAGCTGTGTGCATATGTCTGTGTGTCTGTTCTTGTCTTTCTAGCTATGAAATTAAACACAAAACATGTTGATATATAAGCAGATATATAGTTAACTAAATAAAATAAGGTATCGGTACCTTTATTCTAAGGGGGAAAGAAAGATTTTTTTTCTTATTGCTATATACATCTAAAACATTATGAAAGCATCATTGGATTATAAGTGACTTCTTTTTTAACTTGTTAATGTAAACCTCTGTCTTAAAATCGGAAGCAATTAACATTAATGATTTCAAATGTTTTTGTAAATTGTTAAATTACACCCTTATTATAGACTTCTGGAATGTTAGCTGTATTATATATTGCAGACTGCTCACATTTATAAAAAATCCTTATGAAATTAGCATAATAATTATTACTTAGAATGGGGGGGAAATATCCAAGCTAGAACATCAGTACAATACCTCAAACATAATGTATGTCTCTAAAAAAAAAAAATGATAGATGCTGTCAAACATGAAAAAATTCAGCCAAAATATATTTAAAAATGCAAACACAATTTCACCTTACCAACTGTGCCTGAATCAGCTCTAATCCCTTTATGGAAGTATAATTTTACATTGGTCACTGATAAGAACTGGAGTAATTGCACATGCGGAGAAAAACATCTTGAAGGATCATCCCAAACTGAGCATGATAGCTCTTTCTGGAGAGGAAAGGTGACCGGCATGAAGGTGGTACTCAAGGAACTTAATTACCTTATTCGTAATTGCATGTAATGAAGAGAGTGTATTCGTATATTAATTTGTATAATTCAAATTTTAGAATTAAAAAAATTGTACATTTGACAGGTTTTTGAGGGTGATAGATAGTTCTTTTCAGCAAGGGCAGTTCCTGGGGAGGATGAAGAGACTCAGCCGATCAGTAGGCAATACTCAGAGGAAGCAGGGACTTAACCTTCAGGTCCTGTGTGGGGGATCTCAAGCGCGGAGCAGTCTGGTACAGCCCATCCACTTCTTCATGCAAGGTCTCCGTGCAGCTACTCCAGCCTTCTGGTGGGCCTCTTCTCCTGGGGGAAATGTCTGAGAGGGAGGTCCGTGGTAGACACTATCATCCACACAACTCAACAGGATCTCAGGGCTGCAAGTGGTACTTACCATCTTCCTCTACTCTCCATTCTGGATTGCCTTCCCTCTCAGCATTTTGCTGTCCTACGTAGCTTACTTGGTGGTGTGATCCAGACCCTCTACACTGAGGGCTCTGAGTCCTTGTTGCATCCTTCTCAGGCTCTTCAGCTTTTCCATTGAACTTGAAAAATGAGCAGGGGAATACCAAGAGATGCTCAGATGGCTCAACGTTAGTGCCAAAGAATTACTCCTCGCCCTCCTTAGCTTACAGAAGCTCTATCTTCTGACAGAACCGGTGATCCCTGCCAGCGCGATGACTCTTTTCTTGCCCCACCTCATCCCTTGGCACAAAGAACTCAAAGTAGGAGGGAGACAGCTGTAATTTAAAGTTCAGTGGGGCTCGTGTGATATCTTAGTGCCCCTTTAAGAACAGGACTTGTAAACCTATAAAGCTCAGGACTGTGAATACACAAATATTGAGTGTTCCAGGTATGTGTGCATTCTTATGTGTATTTATATAAACGTGCATATTTCTACATGAATATGGATTTTATATCTATATAGCTTTACAAAGAGATTATATATAAAAATGATATGTACATATATAGTTATAGCTTTGTGTCTTTTGTAGCTCTCTTTGCTGAGAGACTGTGAACTATGACCTTCAGTAGTAATATACATGGCAAACACTTGGATTTAATTTCTAGAAAAAAGTCTTCCACTAAAAGGAACGGAGGCTCCTTGGATCACAGAGCTGGAGCCAGTGAGCCTATGGCGGGAGTATTAAGATTAGTTTTTAACATACTCTTGTGCCCGAAAATAAGTCAATGCTTAAAGGCTGTTGGGGGCATGGCAAAAAACCCGGAGATGCAAGTTTGAAGGAGCTTCTACTCACCAAATCCATGACAATTTGAGTGTCAGAATAGATCGTGAGAGTATTAGATTGCAAGCCAGCGAATAAAATAGAAATCCACCACTCTACACTTACGTAAGTAGCTAAATAAGGAAGAAGGAAAAGAACTCCCTCAGAGTAGTTTATTGAGTGATGGATACAGAAAAAATGATGAACTAGGCAATCATCTTCTGGCAGCCATCACCGGGGTAGTCGGCACAGGTGAGAATCATCAATTATGTAAATACTGGTTGGCAGGGGTTTCATGAGGAACAGAGGATCGATGTCATCAGAACCGCTCCCAATCGTATAGTAACCAAAACAGAGGGAGGAAGTTGTACCACAGTGCATGATGGTGAGAACAGCACTACCCTCCAATTCTGGGACCCCATTCGCGTCTGCCGGCTTCCCTATATCTCTTTATCCTTTATGGCCCAGCCACCTGGCCAAAAGTGGGTTTCCACTGAAGAAACCTGGCAGAAACCAGGTGACCATTTGAATATCATCACTGGTGGGATGTTACTTGAGTATGTGTCCTCATGTGATGTGCAGAGTGCACGGCCTAAGACTTGTTGTGACGGAACGTCAGACACTAAGGGTTCTCCTGTAATGTGAAAGCCTGCGCTCTTGCAGACCACCAGGGGCTGAAGAAATGGGGAAACACCAATGAGACTGCAGTGATCTGATGAGGCGTGTTGGCTAAATGCAGTACATATTCTTGGGCGGCTTGCTGGGCCAGAATGGTTACGGAGATGCAATCAGGTTGGGTTAAACTTTGGGATCTATGAATTGAGTCAGTGTTGTTTTCACTGTTATTTAACTGAGCGGAAAGGGTGTGTAGCGATAATGTATGGAGGTCCCCCTTTTTTGGGGGGGGGAAAACACTGCAGTATTTAGAGGTGATAGTTCAAACTGTCAAAAAAAAAAAAAAAGACAGTATCTACAGAGAGAGAATGAAAGGATAATGAACAAATGTAGCAAACCGTTACCGTTCGGGAATTTAGGTAAAGAGGATACAGGGGTTGCTCTTACTGTTCTTGCAATTTGTTAGATACTGTTGCCATTATTTCAAAATTCAAAACATGAATTTTCAAAATAAGGTTTTCTTTTTGCCTAAGATTTATTGTCGTATCAGAAGAATCCTTACCCCTGCATAGCTTATTTCAAATATTGTACATTGTGCTTAAAGACCACAGTATGTGCATAATCTTTGGTGAAGAGTTAAACCTAATGAACAAGAAGTCTGTTAGCGCTAAGAATTACCTGTCTCAGGTAGTGGTACTTTGGTTAAATCAATATGGTAGGTGATGCTAATGGCCATTGTCTAACACTGAATACAAAGAGGCCCAAAGGCTAAAAGAAGCTGGCACAAAGGCAAAAACAAAGCCAAAATTCTAATATTTTCTTGGTTTTCTTTGGAAGCCACATGTTTTCAATCTAGATTAAAGTTTTTATTTTATGGACTTATAATTGACATACAATATTATATTAGTTTCAGGTATACAGCATAGTGATTCAATATTTTTATGCATTATGAAATTATCCCCTCGACAGGTCTAGTTGCCATCTGTCACCCTACAAAGTTATTACAATATTATTGACTGTATTCTCTCTGCTGCACATTACATCCCCATGATTTATTTGTTTTATAACTGGATGTTTGCACCTTTTAATCCCCTTCACCTATTGTACCCATCCCCCAGCTTCTCTTCTTCCTGGGGACCACCAGTTTGTTCTCTGTGTCTACAAGTCTGTTTCTGTTTTGTTTGTTTTCTTTTTGAGTTCTACAGATGAGTGAAATGGTACAGTAATAATCCGTCTCTGTCTGGCTTACTTCACTTAACATAGATTAAAGTTACTCAACTTTCTTTTACTGCTTTCCTCTATGTTTATTTCTGCAAAAGCCATTTTCATTTCTTCCCCAATTTTCTTTATAGATTTGTGTGGGAAAGAGCTCTGTAACTTTAGTATGTATTTATAGTTGTGAAATAGCTCTTCTCTCCTTAATCCTTTTGTTTACTCCCATAAATGAGTCATTGATGTTTCCCAACAGTTCCTGGGAAACAGAGGCCTGCTTCTTGTTAATGTCACAAGTTGTCTTTTCCTGGAAATCAACAAGCAAGCAAACCAGAATAAGTCTAAATGAACTTTAATAAAGTATCTCTTTCAGACCAATAGTAATGAATGTTTTCTTTTTCAAGATTTATTTATGTACTTTAGAGAGAGAGAGAGAGAGTGTGAGCAGGCATGGGAGAGGGCCAGAGGGGTAGAGAGAATCCTCAAGCAGACTCCCACGTTGAGCACAGAGCCCCACACAGGGCTCAATCCCAAGACCCTGGCCTCATGAGCTGAGCCGAAATCCAGAGTCGGCTGTTTAAGCAACTGAGCCACCCAAGTGCCGCATAATCAATATTTTTTTTTTAAGAATATCGTGTATTCCTGTTTTTTTTTATGTGCTTTAATGTGTATAAATCTCACTGAAAAAACTCAGACCCTCCTGCTAGCTGCACTTTAATACAGTATTTTAAAATATAGTTTCAGTTAAAAGGAAATGATGAGTTTTTCATTTAGTACTTCCCAAATCATATTTCATTTACTGTTCTGTTCAGGTACTTTGTTCTAGTTCTTATTTCAAAACCCCAAATATCACACTTATGGTGTACCTACTTCTATGGGAATGTATGTCTTTTGTTACTTCGTTTGATAATTGGACTACGTTTTTTACCGGGTCCTACTAGATGGTTCAGCTTCTTTATCAAAAGCTCTCTGAATCCTAATAGCTGGCTTCCTTACCCCTTCCTTTTCCTTATCTTGAATTTTTTTATCTTGCTTGTCTGAGGGGTGAATAAATCATCTCCTCTACTTGATATTAGCTACGTGAAATTGCCTATTTGGGTCTCAGTCATTTTAGTATGCAGCAGACTGTCTGGGGCAGGGCAAGGGGTGAAGTGGGGAGTAAGGAAGCTTGGAAGGAAAACACCCTCCTCTCCTTCCCAGCCTGATCCTACAGACTTAGGCTCTTCCTGTTCCTTCTGTTCTATCCTGTCTATATTTGTAGCATGTCATTTAAAAAAGGTCGTGATGTGCTCTTAGGGGAGAAAAAAAAGATACTGATTTTTCCAGGAAGAAAAAAAAAAAAAAAGAAAAAGTAGTCTGTTTTCTTACCTGATAAATGTGTGTGGTAATCAGTATGGGAAGAACTGAGCTCGAAGAGAATTGAGATTTGGCTTCAGGCAGGTAATGTTCTGGAGGTAAGCCAATTTTCTCTTCGTGTGTGGCTGTCTTTGTTCATGTGCACCTTGAGAGGACTCTTGCCCAGGACATTGCCTTCAACTTTGTTCTTTCAATGATCCTACATTTTTTTATTTTCCAAGATAAAACACCTTCTTTATCAATTATCTGGAATGCATACAAATTTTCTTGATATTTTTTTCCTCTTAAAATTGTACTAATTCTCAAACAGTATTGATAGTGCCCACTCACTGTTAAGACACACAATTCTGACACTGACAGCAACTCAGAGAGGAGTCACGATGGCAGGTATAGGGCCCTCACTGCACTGGGTGCCAGACTTATTTTCTCTAAGTGCCCTACAGGACAGGCTTTATTATCCTTTTCATGGACTTAGAAATGAGGTCCCGAGAGGATGAGTACATATTAAGGCTGCAGTTCTCAGCTTGGAATGCCCTCACTTCTCAAGGCTGACTCTTGTTTATTCCACATTCAGGTTCCCATTTAAGGTCACGATTTCTTTGCTCTGTTTAAGTAATTCCACTTCCTTCCTGAGCTCAAGGCATTCGTGGTGACATTATTCCCTTCATAGAATTTATCACTTCTGCGTTTTTTGAGTTCCTAGGCAGAACGAAACTTGCTTGTCCTCTTGACTGTTGTATTTCCAACCTCTAGCACTGTGCATCGTATGACTATGTTTAGACGAACAGATACACTCGGGTTGCCCTAGTTTACGAGGCAACCAGTACCCCTCTGTGGTGTCAGAACAACTATTTCAACAGATGTCCACTAGTGGCGCTGAAGATTTTTTTTCTGTATAAACCTTGGGGACCCAGATTCTGAGACCACCTTGAATACTTTGGACAGTGGCTCCAACCCACTGATGAGTCTCAGATGTGTCTGCTCTTGCCCTGCTAATGGATTCTTACCAAATCCTGTCTGCCTATTCATGTTACTGCTTAAGAACAATGTCCAATCTCTCATGACCTTAATGTTGTGTAATTTTTCCATTGGTACTGCTGCCAGTAAGCCTATGCACATCATCAAAGGAATATTTTTATGGGTGATTATGGTCAAAAGGTATAATCTGTAGCCACAAGAGGAGAGTTTCTCTTGGAGATATAAACTGATCTGATACAGGAGGAACTGATGTTTTTATTTCATTACAGTGATATTGAAAACAACTGAAATAAACAACTATGATGCCCTCCACCCTTTTTGATCACTTGGCTTAATTTGCAGTTAAATGAAGAGAGTTGGAGAAGATATAAAGTTCCCCTTTATATTTTCCCTCATTCCCTTTTTTTTAAATCATAATTTATAAATACCGAGGATCCCTTTTCACTCGCAGAACTTTGAACTCATAATTGCATGTTGATTCGCTCTTGATAGCCTGTCTCCATGTGCTGGTCGTGGTGTTTTCCCCTTTATTTTTGAGTACAGCAGTGAATAAACAAAACAGAACCTGGTCTCTAATACTTTTTTTATTTTATGCCATGTAACCTTCATATTTCTTTCATTGTAAATTTCTTTGGCATTATTGCTTCACATATGGCTCTTCTTTATTGTGAAGTCTGTAAATATATAAACCTCTCTCATTCTGGGGAAACGATCTTTTTATTACGTTGGCTCACCTTCCCAAATGCTGTATTATCACCTGCATTGGTTCAATGAAGTCAAAGCTGAGTCTTCGGGGATCTGACAAAGACATCACGTGCGTCGAGTTGAACTGCACCTGAAAACTGGCTGCATGAATTTCCTGGTGCAGTAGAAGATGGACTCATTAGTAGATAAGAAACCGTTAGAAATAACATGGCCTCAGGACAAAATCTGAAACAACAAAGAACGCTGAAGGATTATAAAAAATGATGGCCTTTTCCATTTAAAAAAATTCTTCTTGGCACTTGTGCTCTTCCTATAGTTATGTTTTGACTTCCTCAGTAGTTAGCAAGCTGTTTATCTCATCTTTATATTACACCAAATTATGTTTCGTCTCTCTCTCCCAGAAATATCTTCCCAGAATTTCGAGAGCTCTAGATGAAACATCATTAGTCTTGCTTACAGTCCTGGTTGAATAATTGCTGTTTTTCATTTTCTTTTGATCGTGACACACAAATAAAAATTTATTTCAAAGGAAATTTCGTATTGTGATGTTATCAGGAGCTTTTATGAAGTCTAAATAAAAGCTACTTTTCTCCCTTGTGTATTTTAGTGATATTTGATAAAATGATTCTCCATTTCTCCTCTTTATGAGTTGTTAGCAAGTCCATCCCATGTGTTACTCATCCTATGATTTTTGTTCAGTTGCTTTCAGATGTCATAGGTTAGCTCTGCCACAAAAGGTTACATTTTCGCCTTCTAGACAGCAATAGTGACTATTAGAGCTGTTTTTATTATTATGACTGAAAAATTAAAAAGTTATCGACTTATGAAAATATACTTAGTATGTTGTAAAACTATACATAAAAATTAGCTCTCAATTCTTAAAATTTTTAATGAAACTGATTTGCTATATTTTTATTATCTGAATTAGGCTTATAAAAATTTTCCTTGTTACATTTTTGAAAAAGGTAGTGTCTGTTTTTATAAGTTCCAGAATTAGTGTTCATTCCATGAATTTGTGGAGTCTTACGAATTTTTTTCCCTTTACGACATTTGAAAATTATGTCCTTTTCCTTTAGAAGAAATAGGTGGCAACAACAACAAAAATTTAAGCAATGACCCAGTTTTTGAAAGAATACACTAGATATAAATGAAGGAAAATTATCAGGAAGAGAAATAATGATTGAAAATCAGGGCTACGTACTGTCACACATATTTATATCAGGAACATATTGTGGACTCCTTTTTGTGTACTTTTTTTCTTAAAATTAAAAAGCTTAGCGCGTTCAATGGGTGAATAGATAAATAGTGATTTATTCACACAATGGGAACAAAAGAAATATGCTGCTGACATATTTAGCATAGATGATTCTTAAAAGCATTATGCTAAGTGAAGAAACTAGATAAAAAGTATACTTTATGATTCCATTTATATGCCATTCTAGAAAAGGCAGAGTTGCAGAGATAAGAAATTAGGTCAATGGTTGCCATGGGTTGAGGTCAGGAGAAAGAATTTGTTTAGAGAAGAGCACAGGGGTATTTTTGGAATGGTGTAAATACTTTATTTTTTGATATATATATATATATATATACATATATATATATGCATTTGTCAAAACTCTTAAAACAATACACTTACTATTAACTTTACTACAGGTAAGTTAGATCTCAGTGAAGCTGTCATAAAACAGACAAGTTTGCTCATGGGTAAATTTAGTAAACTTTTGTGGTTGTTTCCAGAAGGTATAATTTCTTAATTAGCTGTCTCATCAAATAAAATAAACTTTATAATTAGAAGAAAAGCTCAGCAGCTTGAACAAAACCAGCTTTTTAAAAAATTTGCAGGGTTAACTTTCAGAGAACTAAAATAACACTTGGGAGGTACCTAGGTAAGCATGTTGGTTTAAGTAAGCTGTATCTTCGTTTTCCGTAGCAGAAAGTAAGTAGGCTGGGGGTGCCTGGGTGGCTCAGTTGGTTAAGCATCTGCCTTTGGCTCAGGTCATGATCTTAGGGTCCTGGGATTGAGCCCCATGTTAGGATCCCTGCTCAGTGGAGTCTGTTCTCCCTCTGCCCCCTCCCCCACTCATGCTCTCTCTCTCTCTCTCTCTCACAAACAAATAAAATATTTTTAAAAAATAAGTAGGAAGTTTCTAAAGTCAATAAATCAAGAAATAGAATTCTGAGCATCTTAATCAAATATTCAGACTTAATCGTTAGAAGAACCAAAGCCTCAAGTGATTTAAAGTGGTAACTTCATGGTCCAGACTTTGAGATGGAAGACTGACCAAAAGTTGTTGCTTTCCTTCATAAATCCCTGTGTCTTCCTCAACTGTTTAACCCTGTGCATGTATTACTTTGGCAAGCAGTGTAGTTTATTTAAAAATAAAAACCTTCGCCATTGGCCATGTTGAATCAGCTGTGCTGCGTACCTTCTGTCTGCTCACGTCTGTTTGTCGCGGTTCCTCATGACTCCCTCCTTACTTGGCTCACCTGCATGGCCTGTGTCAACAGACCGTCAAGCCAGCAGAGAGGTGGAAGGCAGGGAAGAGAGTGAGGTTTGACCATTTCTTCTCCTGGTTCGTCCGATGCATCAGAAGAGCTGTTGCGCTACCAAATGCCACGTTTCCTCTCCAGGTGGCTTGCTCGACTCAAAATCTCTTTCTTTCTGCCTCAGGATAACTTCTTCCTCTCCCCACTCCCTTAGGCCTGGGGATTTTAACAGTAGCCCCAGAGCACTACAGCATCTCTTGAAGTTTCTATACTTTCGTCACTCTTCTCCTTATGAAATATTCCTCAAATTACACCCCATTTGGGTGTGCCATTTATTTCCTCCTGGGATCCTGACCGATACACCAGCCAAATGACCATTCTCAGAAAAAGAGAAACACAGACCGTAAAGGCAAGGGGATAACCCTGGGTAATAACAAGTGAAATACAATGGGACTCTTGAATTAGCAAGTGTAACTGATGTTGGTGGCATTGGTTTTATGATAAGCGTAGGCTGTGGTTGGTTTGGTTCTGGGGTCTGTGTGCATCTCTTTGCCCATCCTTTCAGAGCCGCAGAACGTGAGCCATAAGATACATTCCTCCTTGGTCATCTGTTCCCACACGTATCAAAGACCATGTTCTTTGCATTTGCCACAAGTACTGTCTCTTTTCTCCTTGAGGTTTCTCCTGACTGTTCCTTCGTGCTAACAGCCTGCCTTACTGGAGTTTGCTTCTCTTCATCGTGCTCCAGTGGCAGATCGACAGTCAGATATCACCCAACTGTGGTATATGAGGCAAATAGGACCAGATGGTTTCCAGAACATGCAGTCATAAAACTAAGTGGCACCATAATCATACCAGCTTCTTGATACACACACACACACACACACACACACACACACACACACACGCACCTGGTATTCTGTGAGGTCTTTGTTTTATTTTATAATTGTGTATTTTCCACTTACGTAGTTTGCCAGGTTCAGAGGGCTGAGTTAATCATATTCAGTGCATGTTATCATATTTGGTCTGTCCAAGGCCTTTCTCTTGTTTTATGCACTTATTTATTCCATTTTAACCCTGTTTCCCTCTCTCATTTTCCTGCTCCCTGTAGGCAGTCATTCCAGTGCAATTGATTTATCTTCCTTTGATAGATGTAAAAAGTGAGGCTCGGAGAGATCACACAGCAAGTCATTAGCAGAACTGGAATTCATACTTAACTCTCTTGGACTCCAAAAACCATATGGTGTACCCTCCCGTAGCTGCTTTGATCAGTTTTACTATCACAGAGATGAAGGCAGATTGATGCACGTTTACTCATTGCATTTCTAAGCATTGAAGAAGAGGTACTTAAAAAAATTTATTGAGGCAAAATTGACATAACATTAGTGTCAGGTGTGCAACATAATGATTTGATATTTGTACATAATGCGAAATGACTACTGTGATAAATTCAGTTAAGATCGGTAACCAGATATAATCACAATTTTTTTTGTTACGCTGAAAACATTCAAGATTCACTCTCCTAGTTACTTTGAAACATGCGAATAGTATTATTAACTATAGTGGCAATGCTGTACATTGTCATTACATCACCATGACTTACTTACCAAGAGATACTTTTAATGCAAAGTAAAAAATGCAAGTGTTACTGTGCCAATATCATCCTGTAAGTTGGAAAAAATAAGCAGCAAGCATTAAATAAGTTGAATCATGTTGGGGCGAAATAGCATGAATTAATTTTTTATTTGGACAAAAAAAATGAATTGACAGGTGCCTTCTAGGACTGAATAGAACTTCTAGAACTATGTAATTTTCATGGCTGTGATTGACTACTCGTACTGCATAAACCTCTTATTAATGGTTGATTATAACACTTTCCAAAAATGGGCCTATATAAAGTTTACATGACTAAGCATACTATTATTTTCCTAATATTTCTCCTCTCCCACCTCATCATATCCTTCTTGTTTAAAAGGTCACAATATGATGGAAAGGGTTAATACACAGAGTTGTTAAAAGACTTTTAAAAACACATACAAAACTAGATTTCTGAACATGATTTTTAGGAGATCCAAATAGGCTGTGCGTGTTCTTATTTAAAACTCAGCTGAGAGGGCTGTCCAGATGTGAGTGTGGGAAACCCAAGGTATTCACAGAATTGTGTGAGTGTGCATGGCTGATGTGGAAGACAACCCTGGTGTCCACCTGGAGGAATCTTTAGCCTTATGTTAATTAAGTGTCGGGACCTCTCACTTGCAAGGGCCCCTTTCAAGGCCCTATGCATTCATTGTATTTATAATTTTAGGCATTTTTCTTCAAGAGTGTCCTCCACTTGTATCCAAAATGCATACTTTGTAGGATTGCAATACATGTAGATCTAAAAACCTGGATCTTTCTGCAAGGAGTGATGTATGGGTACAAACTCATGTGTGTAGACTCATATGTGTATAGATTCGTTCTGTCATGTCAGGTTTTCATAAAAGTTTAGTTTCAAAGAGAAGGTTGTACAAATACATAACCAAGATTTAGAATGCATGTAAAACTGTTTTCATTCTTTAATGAAAATTTCAATTTTTTTCTTATTTTTTTAAAAGATTTTATTTATTTATTTGACAGAGAGAGAGAGCCAGCCAGAGAGAGAGGGAACACAAGCAGGGGGAGTGGGAGAGGAAGAAGCAGGCTCCCAGCGGAGGAGCCCTATGCGGGGCTTGATCCCATAACACCTGGATAGCGCCCTGAGCCGAAGGCAGATGCCTAACGACTGAGCCACCCAGGCCCCCCTCAATTTGTTTTTAAAAAGAAAAAAAAAATAAAGCTTCCCCTCTGTAGTATTAGTATTTATGAGACACCAAACATGAGAATTTACATGTTAAAGTAAGTGACCTACACTAAGTCTGTGATTCAGCATTTAACTTCCATGGACAGCAAGTGCCAGTGTTCATTATGGCCTGTCAGATTCTTCTTGGCACTCATAGTGTAACAATTACATTCCATTAAATGGGGGGGTTCCATCCTCCCTTTAAACCACACACATGCAGTTATATGTGTATTATTGTAGCATTCTTGAGTTTAGAATTTTTATTACATTTATTTTTCAGATATCACCATTTCTAAATACAAAGCCTATTTAGTAATAGTATTCAATAACTTATAACAGTGTTTTCCTTTAAATAAATTCATTTTATAAATTTGAAGAAAGAAAAAAGTTAAATTTGAAAAAATCACTGGAGTTTTAAATTTTATATATAATATGTATTACATACATATAACAACGTATATGACATGTTTTCTATGACATGAGACCGCGAAGCCAGTCTCAAAGTCTAATCAGACAAGGAGTGAAGGAATGACAGGGGTATCACAAAGAAAGTCCGAGTGAAGTCTTGTAGATCGTGCCACCAGTAATACAGTAATAGGCCTGAGAATTGCTGTGTGTGAAATTTAAAAACAATAATATTAACAGTCAATTATGGTAGTAAAAATTTTTTTAAGTTTCCTTTTTTACGTTTTGCCCCCTTAACGTCTAAGTGATTGAAGTAAATGGGCATCTTTCCTCGGCATTTCTGTTTATCAGAGGAGCTAACATACACCTTCCACAGAGGACCTAAGACTGGAATTGATTATTTTCTGAAGTGATTAATACTGAAGGAAAAGAATACATGGGACTCTAAGGACAAACAGTTCTCTCGGACCATGTGTATTTAACATCTGCGGTTTCCTCCCTCAATTTTATGCATGCTCATTTAACTCGCAGTGATTTCCCTCAGGTCTTGAGTAAGCCATTTACTTCCACACTTGAATCTTCCTGCCGGGAAGGCAGGTAGGAGAGACGTTCAGTGCTTAAGCCTAGACTCATGCCTCGGGATGCCCTGGGCGATAAAATAGCCCCAGACTACATTTTTGTAGGAATTAGGAGGCCTGTTGGCCAGGAGCATTTTAGTGTACTGAGGCCATCTGGTTGTGATAAGAAAAGAATCTGACCGATAAAGACTGATTTTCTTACTAATCCCTAGCACACTATGTATTTCCATAGCTTTGCAGTTTGTTCATTGTTTGTCCCATTTTAGATCTTTCTGAATTCATTGTGCCCATGCTTGAGTCTAACCTGCAGATTCCACCTCCCATCTAATTGCCTTCCAGACACTCCCACCGACATTCGGGTTTTGAACGTAGACAGATTCAAGGGTTTGCTCTGTCTCCTTTATATTTAGGTTTAAGTTTGTTTTAGATGTTAAACCGAGACCATTCATTTGCTCATTATTAACTTATTCATTTATTCGTTGTCTAAGTACTTGTGTAGTGTCCATTGTGTTCCAGGTAGATTTTAGTAGTTTATATCGACCACTGGAATCGATTCATAGATAGCCAATAAACACGTCTGAAATGAACAAGTGATGGAATTAATATAGATAGCCAATAAACACGTCCGAAATGAACGAGTGATGGAATTAATAAGTGAGAGAGAAAGGGCATACACATAGAAATAAAACGTGCTGTAATAAGGGAGTAAAAATGTAGTTGTGTATCTAGAGCAAGTAGAAATTCCACATCTTATGTTATTACAAATTCTCTTCAAAGGAACTTAAACCCATTCATGGTACAAATGTAAGATATTTTATGAGAAAACTGAGGAACAAAATAGTGCTTTATGAGCTCTGGAAACCATCTCATTTTACTAGAAGGAAATAGTGTTTTCATTGTGTGAAAATATTTGAAAAATTGCAAACCTTGCCTCTGGAAACCATGTATTTGGAGTAGAGGGGATTAAGCATTGCCCTTCACTATCATCTAATAACTGTGGGCCTGTGACGCTGTGAATCTTCACATTTCTCTAAAGCACATCCTGTTTGAAGATCACCACGAGCTCTTTGGTTTTAGGGATTCTTTGATGAATTCCTTTCTAAGAAAGAAATTCTTCTGTCATGTGAATTTCCCAAATCTTACCCATAGCTCCCAAACTGTGGCAATTCTCTCTAACACTGTTAGTAGCCACAGTCCTCAGCGCAGTCATGGGGAGGACTAAGTGTCCCACCAGGTTTGTGTTTCCTCATAACCGTGGCCCCAGTGAGTGGCTGTGTATGACGTCTCTGGAAGAAGATAGCCTTTGTCTGAATCCTGTGTCCAGCAGTTCTGAAATGTGAGCGTGAGGAACGTTTTCAGTTTTCTTCTTTGTGCCTCAATTTCCCAATCTGCATAACACAAAAAATGATGGCACCTAACAGTGGACCATTTAATAGATGTCCTATTATATAGGTCTCATGCAAACCAATAGTAGGGGATCTGAAAATAAGACAGCTGACTGAAAAGTTGGAAGAACTTGAGGAAAAACAAGCAGGTTCTGTTGTCTTGGCTAGTAGTGCACATTAAAGGAGGAATTGTGATGTGTCAAGCATTAATAAATCGATATGTGAATGACTTTGAAAACTACACTTGAAAATTTAGCCTTTAGTTTAGCATAATGCTAGCTACTGTTACCAAAATCCCTTAGCCAAGATAAGTTGAATTTTTTTCTAACCAAGAAATCCAAGGCAGATGTTACTTGTCATCAGGAACAGCTGTCTTCTCTGTTGTCTTTCACAAAGGGGCTCATTTTTTAAAAATTTTATTCTGTTATGCCGGTCACCCTACAGTACATCCTTAGTTTTTGATGTAGTGTTCCTTGATTCATTGTTTGCGTATAACACCCAGTGCTCATCACACGTGCCCTCCTTAATACCCATCACTGGGCCAACCCATTGCCCCACCCCCCCCTCCCCTCTGAAACCCTCAGATTGTTCCCCAGAGTCCATAGTCTCTCATGTTCATCTCCTCCTCTGATTCCCCCCACTTCATTTTTCCCGTATCCAAGACATGGTGGTCTAATCCCAATGAACTGGAAGAAGTAGAGATTTTTGAGACATTTTCTTTGGTGTAGCCTGGAAATTGCACTTCCACACCATCCCATTGGCACATAGCAATGCAAGGAAGGCTGAAAAAATATCATCTGATTTTGTTCCCTGAAAAAGAGAATATTTATATGTATGTATTTGTGAATAGAAAGCAGTTTTTGCCACAGTTTCCCCTCCTGCTCCCGAAATATTAATTGGTAGCCTTGGCTCCATATTGAAAGGAGACCCATCCATTTCCAAGTGAAACAACCTACAACACCTTTCCGTTACTGTACTCCTTTCAAAGTCCAGGATATCTGGAAGATGTTCAGTCCTCTCACTCAGGACCAGTTCTATGTTACTGTATTTTAATTCCTGTGAACTAGAGGATAGCATACTCTAGTAAAGCAAGTACAGGGTAATTGTAAGAAATATCTCTCTTGACAATGTGTGAATGGGAAAATCATGGCCAGCTTTAGCAAAGGAAAGTGCTGGAATCCTTCTGGGAAGGCAATTTTTAGACATGTCTACACTGGCAGGAGAGGAAGTTTCATGATTAGATCTTGGTTCTGTGTTCTGGAAGAAATTTCTTGCCCACTGATCTCCACCCTCTTGAAAGGTCTACCTTCTGTATTTACGTCTGCAGACGCTTTTAAAATGGGTCCTGGAGAATATCATTCTCTCAGGGAGCTGTGCAGCTTTCAAAGTCCAATTCTTGATCTTACGCAAACAGGAGCCCAAGGATTGTCTTACTTTCAGTCTTTTTTTTGGGGGGGGAGCTAAACTCATACTTTAGCTATGCCTCAGAAAAGTTTCTAGGGTTCTAATTTAGCAGTTTACAGTGTATTGCAAGTGCTAGTAACCACAGACAATGTCTTTTGTCTTTTGTTCTCTAGATTTACTTTTCAAGCTTGCTGTATTTCTTTGCTTCTTTACTTCAGTGCCTGTTTCTTTCATCATAGTAGTAGCTGCCATCTGAGTAAGAGGTTTTCACAGGAAGGTGACATGCTTAATCTTAATTTTTGTTCTAGGGCTGATTTCCTTGTCTAAAGGAGAATGTGACTTCGAGCCTAAAGCCTTTTTTGGCTTTAACTCTTTTATCAGGGGGTTTGAAGAAATTGGCTTCTCCTACACTGCAAGACCCTAATACCGGCCTGCAAACCAGCTGGTACTTTCCTGGGCTCATTTCTTTCTCATGGTACTTTGACAAATGCATCAAGCACCAGCCAGTACCAGCCAATACCTTGGTGTCTTCCTTACCATTTCCTGAGCTACAGATTTGGTAGAAACCTGGGTCTGTCCTCAGAATTTTCATAAGCAACAGTTTTAACACCTATTTAGCCAAAAAATAGAAGTTCTTCGCCATTTTGGCATCCTGTAAGTATTTCTTACCCACTTACTGCTGCCATTTTCAAAGTAGTGGACTTCAGTAAAATAACACTCCCCTCATTCAAGTCTGTCATAAGTAAGAAAGAACATGGAAGTACCATAGAGAAAGACAAGGGTTGGAAGCAGCACATTTCACTCTAGTTCACATTTCTTTGTGAAATATTCATGCACATGTCCAGAATTAACTGCAGGTAGGCTGGGAAATGTGATCTAGCTATGAGCCCAGAAAGAAGAGGAAGTAGATATTGGTGAGTGCATAGTGGACTCTGTCACAGATTCTCGTGGATTTAGTATGTACCTTTATTTATTTCTTGTCATGTTATTATGCCAAACCTGGATTTTTTACTGAGGGCTCTGTCTGGAAATTTTTCAGGTAGTTGCCTGTTTTGAGTCGTATAGGTAAGCTCTTCTTAGCATTCATGTATATAAATTTTATATGGAAAACCAAATGGATATTTTTGTTTCAATGCATCATGAGATAAAAGTCTGAAGAGAATATATGGAATGAGATTTTATTCCACTGCACTATAGGAAAAATTAAAATTTACCACTTTATAGTAATTATCACATTAGTCTTTTTTTTTTTTAAGATTTTATTTATTGGCCCGACACAGAGAGAGAGAGCACAAGCAGGGAGAGTGGCAGGCAGAGAAGCAGGCTCCCCACTGAGCAGGAAGCCCAGTGTGGGACTTGATCCCAGGACCCTGGGATCGTGACCTAAGCCGAAGGCAGATGCTTAACCAACTGAGCCCCCCAGACATCCCTACACTGGTCTTTTTAAAGTGTACTCAGATCATAGTATGATACTTGAACATGGACATTTATATCATTCTTATTATGTGTGCTTTCAGAATAAAAACGTTCTAAGAGGGGCGCCTGGGTGGCACAGCGGTTGGGTGTCTGCCTTCGGCTCAGGGCGTGATCCTGGCGTAATGGGATCGAGCCCCACATCAGGCTCTTCTGCTGTGAGCCTGCTTCTTCCTCTCCCATTCCCCCTGCTTGTGTTCCCTCTCTCACTGGCTGTCTCTATCTCTGTAGAATTAAAAAAAAAAATCTTAAAAAAAAAAAAAAAACGTTCTAAGAAATACTCAGTTTGAGGCACCTGGATGGCTCAGTCGGTTAAGCGCCTGCCTTTGGCTCAGGTAATGATCCCAGGGTCCTGGGATCGAGCCCTGCATCGGGCTCCCTGCTCAGCGAAGAGCCTTCTTCTCCCTCTCCCTCTGCCTGCTGCTCCCCCTACTTGTGGTCACTCGCTCTCGCTCTCTCTCTCTCTCTGTCAAATAAATAAATAAAATCTTTTTTTAAAAGAAATACTCACTTTGTATTAACTGACTTGAAACTTGCTAAATAGAAGGGGAAACTTGTAAAAACATGACACCACATTCAAGGTATACAGAAAAAAAAAAATGAGAGATGTAAGATCATGGTAGGTTCTAACTCCAAGAATTCAGGGACCTCGCCTGTCTTTACCCCTGGATCTGCAGCACTGGCAGAAGACTGGGCAAGTAGTAGGTGCTTAGCATAGAACTGATGAGCTGAGGAGTAAAAGCCTGATGCGTGAGAGAGAATACTAGTTGCTTGAAAGGGGCCATGGGATCTCAAATTTTCCCAGCAAAATTATTTGAGTCTTTAAAAATTTATGACCAATATATGGACATTTTTCCAAATAATAAGGTCATTGCTGCAATTATATAGTAATGGCTAAGCATGAATTAATTTAAAGTACTCAGAGGATACATATTAGTAAGATTTAGCCACATTGTTACTCGATTTTTATATTTGAATTTTGCTGATTACTGAACCCGTATCGCAAGTATTTGAAAAGTATTTGAAGATGTGGGTAATATAACTATGGTAATGATTTTTTTGTGTGTGGTAATGATTTTTAAAGCAAAATGAGAAATAGGACCAAAGATGAAAATATATTAACACAGCCTGTGTTGAAGATTATCAAGAGGTGAAAGTCCCTATATAGGTACAATATTAGAAATATGAATTATAGAAATGAAATTATATTTTCCACTAGCAACAGTTTATTAGGTTAAATATCTCTAAGGAAAAGTTTTATGGTTCTTTTGATCAATGAGTACAAAATGAGAGAATATGTATCAGTGCTTTAGAAAAGCAAGCGTTTGCTTGATAGTTGCCATCATGGATTCTCATTCATTTTTTTTTCAAATTGTTCTGGCTATGAGAAGTATTACAGAAAATCAAATTTAAAGATGGGGAAATTAGATAAGCTTGTTGGGAGAGAACTAATAAAGTTAGCAGTTTACAGGTGAGTTCAAAAATGGTTTGTTTCTGTGTTTTCCGTTATTTTGAACGTAGATACTATTGAAAACATTACTAAAAAACTGAAGAACATAAAGGGATTGCAATAGGCTGAATCTTAATGTTTATGGAGTACAATTATCAGAAATATTTCTATTATCACTGACACTTGGCAGTTTTGAATAAGCAAATTATTTCTAACAAGGAAATATCTCTAGCAAGCATCATCAGCCACATGCTAGGCACTATGCTTAGAAGTAGGGCTAAATCGGTGAGCAAGGCTGACAAGGAGCTAAGTCGTGGTATTGCAGTTATAATGGAATTTTCCGCTAGTTTACATAATTGAACTGCTCTCTATGTGGAAAGACAGCAGTCAGAAACTCTGACATCCTCACCTTGACTTGCCCTTAGATATAACTTTGTGCATCTGGACATATGTTCCCTCACTTCCAAATCATATAAGGAAGAGTAGAATTATCTTCCTGACTTGTTAAATAATCTTTGTGAAAGTGTGAGTCACTTACATAGAGGCAGTTAACACTGGAAGGGAAAAAGCAAGACCGTGGAGCTACTAGATGGTGAGACCACACGTGAATGGCTTAGTAAGTCAAGATTTAATACACACATCAGTTTTTACAAATAGCAAAATGATGACATTGCCAAAGAAAAGGATCACAAATAGTTTACAGAATTGACTAAGTCTAATGTGATAACTTTAAAAAGAGGAAAAGGAATCAGTGACAGCTACATTGTAGTGTACCATGATGTAGGAAAGCAGAGAGAATTTTCATTGGAAACCATCAGTGTCAGGCCTGGGAAAAAATTGAGACAGCATGTCTTGTAGACATAACTATGGAGATAAAGTAGATGGTCGAATAACTCTCCTCTTTCTCCAATTTCATTGTTTTTCCATTAGAGTGGAACACGAGTTATAGAAATCCAAGCCCCCACTGTGCGCTGTTTGAAGAACAAGGCATACTGCTGTTGATAAATACTCTATCTCTGTCAGAAAGAGTAGAAATCTTGACATCACCCCATGGGTTTCATTTTAAAATGAATATAAATGGCTTTAAATACTTTTTATTGTTCTGTTTGTGTTGGCAGTGTGAGCCATAGGTCTTCCTATATTGCACTGTAAATAAACAGTATGTCACTAGCATTAGACTCAATGTGATGGATGGTGTACCTTTCTCAACCCTCAGTTGTCTCATTATCCAAGTTCTATTGGGTCATTAAACAAACATTAGATACTTGCTCTCCCTGGAATAAAATTGCTCGCTTGGGATTCAGCTCCAGAATCACTCAGTAACTAAAACCCCTTGCAGAATTGTGTGTATATGTATGTGTATATGTGTGTGCACACATATATAATCCCAGATAGACAGCTATTATTATCTAGCATTAATTTCATACTATATATATAGTAAGCTCTGATTTTATAGCATGAGCTGTATGACCAAGCATATAAAATACCTTTTCTTTTTCTTTCTTTTTTTTTTTTTTAAGTTCCAAAGCCTTCAGCTTTTGTATACAATGTTTGAATGCTGGTTAATGTCCATTGGTTTATTCAAGATTTGTGTTTCTGTTTACGGTTCTCTTCTTACTGCTAATTGTTAACTTGAATTAGAGTCTCTCTCTTATTCATAGAATGTTTCAGAGACAATTGAGTAGTTTTGACTTAGAAGGATCCTGCATTTCACAGAAGTCTGCAAGTTTCGTCCAAAAAACAAATGATGAGCTCTGAGAGCAGAAGCGCACAAAGAAGTCAGAATTCGTTCATTTGGTCCCCTTTTCTTTTTCTTCTGTGGCTGTGAGACTTGTGTTTTCATCTCTAGCCCTTCATGTATTTTTGTGTCCTTGGATGAAGATTAATCAGAGAAGCAAGAACAGAACAGCTCATATTCTATTTAGATAATTTTTGATCATTTTGACATTATTTTGGAAGAAATAAAGGATGCCTTCTATATTTTAACACTTTCTGGTTCTTGCTGAGATAGAGAACCATGAAATTTAGGATAAGACAATGCTATGAAGTAGTGTCCATTTGGAAGCAGAAGAAATTCCACAAATTTTATGTAAACTACAGCACAATTTTTTTTTAAAGATTTTATTTATTTATTTGACAGAGATAGAGACAGGCAGCGAGAGAGGGAACACAAGCAGGGAGAGTGGGAGAGGAAGAAGCAGGCTCATAGCGGAGGAGCCTGATGTGGGGCTCGATCCCATAACGCCGGGACCACGCCCTGAGCCGAAGGCAGACGCTCAACCTCTGTGCCACCCAGGCGCCCCTACAGCACAATTTTATACTACTAAAAGCTTTAAATAGTCACCGTTATGTATCACAGGACAGGGACTAGACTTTTAAAACTCATACAAACATTTCCAACATTTCCATCTTACCCTGTCTTTTACCACAGGCATTACCTATAGGGTGAGGAGACTCCTTTCAGCACCGATGATCAATAATCAATCTATCAGCAGTACTTACCGAGCATTCTTTCTGTCAGGTACTGGACAGGCATTTTGAGAAATAAAAAAAAAAAAACAAACAAACAGCTACTTAAGCTTAAAATCTAGTTAGAAAACAAAGCATAATACATATTAACGACAGCTCAATCTTGACAGAATATGGACTGATGATATTTTGGTATAACAATACACGTCACATACTTTCAGTGATTCTTTGCCAATTTTTGTGCTTTCTTTTTTCATTTCCATTGGACTGCTATGATTTGAAATATGAGGAGAGAGATTAGGAGATGTCACTCTTCTTTTCAATTAAACACAGTCAGACAAAGATCTACATTTTTTTCCAGGGTTAGTGAGGAGTAATTGACATACGTCACTGTAGAAGTTTATTTTTTTTTAAAGATTTTATTTATTTATTTGGCAGAGAGAGAGACAGCCAGCGAGAGAGGGAACACAAGCAGGGAGAGTGGGAGAGGAAGAAGCAGGCTCATAGCAGAAGAGCCTGATGTGGGGCTCGATCCCATAACGCCGGGATCACGCCCTGAGCCGAAGGCAGCCGCTTAACTGCTGTGCCACCCAGGCGCCCCTCACTGTAGAAGTTAAAGGTGAACAACATGATACCGTGATTTACAGACGTGATGAAATGATGACCGTCGACGGCTCAGCTAGCATCCATCTTCTTATATAGATACAATAAAAAGAAAGAAGAAGCAAAGGGAAGAAATGCTTTCCTTGTGATGAGAACTCTTAGTATGTACTCTCTCAACAACTTTTTTTTCTCAACAACTGTTATATCATACATATATCAACTGTTAGCTGTATCATCATGTCGTACGTTATATCCCTAATACTTACCGTGTAATTGGAAGTGTGTGCCTTTTGACCACCTTCTTCCAATTCCCCCTTCCCTCTCTGTCTGCCTTGAATAACCATAATTATGCTCCTGTTTCTGTGAGTTGGGTTTTTTGTTTTTGTTTTTTAGATTCCACGTGTGAGACCCAACAGTATTTCTTTTTCTCTGTTTCACTTAATCATAATGCCTTCACAATCCATCCGTGTTGTTAACAAATAGTAGGATTTCCTCATTTTTTTTGGCTGATTAATATTCCCTTGCGCTCACACACACACACAACTTCTTTATTCATTTACATTTTGTTCTTTATTCATATATATATATATTTATTCTTTACTCATATATATATTTGTGTGTGTGTGTGTGTTGTGTGTAGTGTGAAATATGTATATATCCTACAACTTCTTTATTCATTTATCCTTTGATGGTTGTTTCCATGAAAGATCTATATTTGATATTCTTCTTTACACCTATCTTAACCTGTAGGGTACCAGAGTTATCAAATTTACAGAATTGGGTCCTAAATAGGCCTCATGCTGAAGTCGCTTAATTGCTCTGTGAGCACAAACTGAAAATTTTAAATTTTAGAGATGTTCAATCCTAAAAAAGAGTTATTCTTCAGTTAGCAGTTTTTATAAGACAACTCTGTTGGGGCACCTGGGTGTCTCAGTTGGTTGGGAGTCCGATTTGATTTTGGCTCAGGTTGTGATCTCAGGTTCATGGGATTGAGCCCCCCCACCGTTGGGCTCTATGCTGAAGAGTCAGCTTGAGATTCTCTCTCTCCCTTTCCATCTGCCCCTCCCCCCACTTGCATGCAAGAAAGAAAGAGAGAGAGAAAGAAAGAAAGAAAGAAAGAAAAAGAAATTAAAAAAAAAAAAGATTTCTCTATTCCATAGTTACTGAGCTACCACGTTTTTGGAATCAAGGTTATGCAAAAGCATGCTTCTCTAGGGCTGCAGTTTGAAAGTCAGAATCTATCAGATTTCATTGGAAATGCATGTGTATTCAATGAAACCAGTGTCTTCCTTTAGCTTCTGTGTATAGGATTATGAAAAGAATGTCAGTAATGTGCTATAAATTGTGAACCCTTTCATTAACTCCATAGATAGAAATCTTACTTTGGAATCATTTGTAAATGTACTCTACTATCACCAAACTGGCTAGAAGAGAAGTCTATAAAATAAAGCTTGCTGGGTTAGAGTGGAAAGGTGTTAAGGAGATGTCATGAGCCTGAAGTCCTAGTGTTTTCTGAAACGTGCCTTGATAGTTGTAAGGTTTCTGCTATGTCTGCTATGGAAGGAAGAGACTCTATGGGTGAATCACCAAATTATACATGATGAATAAATAAATAAATAAATAAATATATATATATATATACATATACATATATTTATATACACACACACTATACTATATATATTATATATAATATAAATACTATATTATACGTATACTATTCTATATATACACTATATACTACACACACACACACACACGCACATAAGCTATTCAAAAATGAGAACGGCTAGTGAAGGTTGACCATTTCCTTTGATCAATGTCCAATGATGTAAAATTTTTTTATAATTTTTATTTTGTTATATTAGTCACCATACAGTACAGCCCCAGTTTTTGATGCAATGTTCCGTGATTCATTATTTGCGTATAACACCCAGTGCACCATGCAATATGGGCCCTCCTTAATACCCATCACCGGCCTATCCTAATGATGTAAAATTTGAATACATAATGTGTCACTTCACTTTAATATTTGATATGATTTACATATACAGATCCTACATATGTACATTTCTTAGGTCAAACACTTTTTTTTTTAAAAACACTTTTTTTGTTAATGAAATTATTGCTTACAGTTCGCAAGCTTACTGTGGCCCATGACATTTAAGAAGAAATCAGATGTTTTTTATGTATTTTGCTTTTCAGTTTGTCGTATCTTCCATTCTCAAGTCTTTCTTGGAATAATTTTAATGTCAGAGGTATTTTAAAATAGGATTTTCTGCCAACTCTGTGTAATACTTTTGATTTCATATCTGAAATTTCAAAAACTAAGTGAATTAATATTTTAACTCCTGGCCACTTTCTCAGAGTTTGAGCGGACTACCTTCTGTACACAAGAAAATCCTAGTTCTGTATACAGTATAAAAGTAAAAAAGAAAATTAAACAGAAATATCCTCTGAAGAATTAACCTAGTCGTTTTTATGCAATCAAAATTTCTACTCTATGAGAATTTTTAAATTAGACCAGGGTAAAAGGTTAACTTGGCAATTTCTTATTTTAGAGATGAGATAGCTGAGGAAGAAAAAAAATTTGTAAATTATTTGGGATGATCGAGTTATTCACAGCGAGAACATTCCCTAGCAGTTGAGGTCTCCTTGTGCTGTGGGGATTCTGTTCGAACCCTGACTGGGGAGGGGCTCCTTTGGAATTCTCCTGACTATTCCCATCACGGACATTCCAAATTTTATGTCACACGTTTCATTTTATGTTCTCTCACAAACAAAATTTGCATGTGTTTGTTTTTTTGTTTATTTATTTATTTGAGAGAGCATGAACATGAGTCAGGGGAGGGGCAGAGGGAGAGGCCGAAGCAGACTCCCAGCTGATCAAGGAGCGATCATGGCCTGAGCCAAAGGCAGACACTTAACCGACTGAGCCATCCTCGTGCCCCTTTGCATGTGCTTTTTACTTCGCATGAGTGGATGATCTTGTTCCAGATAAATCTTTCACTGGAATTGAAGGGAGTTAGAACGTAGCTAAACTTATAGTATACACGCTCATGTTTCTCAGCATTACAGTATCTGTTCAGTTTAAAAAAGAAAAGCTGTTGTTTCAAAATGGTACATACGTGAAGCATTTTATATTGACTTGAAACATAGCTATACCTTCTATCACCAATCTTTAGATGTTCATCCGAGGTCTTTTACAAAGTATTCAAGTCGGAATCATCAGAGCTCACATCTTCCTTGTAGAAACCACACCACTGGTGATTTTGCTTGGGTTTCTCTGGAGTAGAATGAGAAGTATTTGTGAAGCCAACTGAATGCAGACTACTTTGAGAGTTTTGCAGTTTTTCTTCAGACGTTAACAGTTTTCTTACCCTTGCCTAATTGACTTTTATTTTTAAACACTTCTCTCTTTATTTATTTTGTTTTGATACTCATAATGTAATTAAATCACATCATTGCAGTAATAAGTGTATGCTAGTGCCGTAAACATACTTGGGGTGATTCCAGGAGAGCCTACAATTCATCCAGTGGGGCAGACAAGTGCAGATGGGTTAGCAAGCACTTCCAGTCGAAACGATACTATAGACAGTGCCCATGACATAGGGCAGAGGGAGCTTCAGTGTTCTGGGAAATTGTTATGATGGGTGTTGGTTACAAGAGTCTCTTTTCATCTTAACATTCCTGTCGAAGGAGAAAGAGCATCTTTATGAGAAGACAACGGAAGGAGATCTTAGAGTTAAATTTCTCAAGGCTTTACTGCCTTCTATTTTGCTCCCTGGATCTACCCACTAAAGATCTGGAGTATTGAAGTAAATCGCCAATCTCTAGAGAGGTTTTTACAGCATCGACTGTTTCTGAAGGTGTGCCGAATGCCATGAGATCTCTTACTCTCTCAAACACAGGCCACCTCTGCAGCAAAACTGCTCAAGGAAATGGAACTTGGAGTTAGATGGCCTGAAGTTAAAAATGTGCATACTTGAGGCCATTTATTTCCTCTTTTTTCATCTGTAAAATGGGTGTAGTAATAGTACCCATTTACAAATTTGCTGTTGTCATCAAGCCTAATAAGCATATGAAGAGTATACTCAATTTGGGGCCTAATGCCCTCTGAAATAAAAGTTCTTAGAATACAAAAATTAAAAAATAAAGTTTTCACAGAATTGTATCTTATGAATTAGCCCTTGTATTTAAATAATGCTGATGAACTACTTGCACATCTCTTCCAATGATGTGAGAGTGATGGAGTTGATAAGGATGACAGAGATGTTTCTATTTTTACATGGAATTAACAGACACATCCTACAAAAAGTGGAATTAAGCAGATTATGGAAATAAAGATGAAGCTCTCATTGCTCTCTGAAGTACATTTTAATGAAGAGATTAATGTTGTTTGATTTGAACATTATGAAATTTACATTATGAAATGGTCTTTGACATGGCACTATGCCTGATATTTTTGACATGAAGTTCTTTTTGACATTTTCATTTCAGGACAACAAATGACTAGCAAAGGTACCCAGACTCCTAGTAGCTGTAATCAGAACCGAAGTTGCCCTTGTCAGAGGTCATTGGGCAAAACATACCAGAATTGCGCACGCCTCCTCTAGTTGATTCCAGTTGGGCCCTTTTATTTCATCTCAGTCCATGGTGTTGTTTTTGGCAAGCAGTGATGTCCTCGGGTGATGTACAATCTGTCTCCACTGTGGAAGGCTGGAGAAGGACCACGTCCCTAAGGGTCTGTTTTATGATTTCAAATCTATACACCCACCATATCTGAGCATTGATGAGCTGCCCACACAGAACAATGAAATGTTTATCGAGTTGGGCACTTCTGCCCTGCAGCTGTCTTGTGACCACAAAGTACCCGTGTGGTCCAACTTATAACTAGCATAAGGACAAAGCCGCAGGAGGCCTTTCACAGAAAGATGCTTAGTTTCTAGTTTGGCTATGCAAAACGTGGCTCTGAGAAAACTCAACAAAAATGTGTCATTTCTCCGTCTCCCATTGTGTGAAAAGGGCTAGCCTCCCTTTATTTTTCTGATCCTGCTTTGCCACGTAGTAGAACGTAGAGTATCAAAACTGGCCCAGGGGTCACATACCTGGGCATCATCTCCGGCCTTCCCTTGCTCTAGCTTTTAAAAAATACTGAAACTCTTGGGCTTTTGTTTCCTTTTTGGTCCAGATAGCTGGGCCAGGTGATTTGTAAGATCTGTCTAACTCAACAAATACATGTATTTCACCCCCATTTAAAATCTAACTCCTAAAAATCAGTCATATGATATTGCTAGTTGAACATAGTGACTTGGACAGTAACTGCTTGGGCAACTTTTAAGAAATAAAATAAATTCCTCCGCAGTATGTGCCTTTGGGGCCAAGTGTTCTGGGCTTGCTTGGCTTTGCTTTATTTTATTATCTTGGCCTTTGACTTAAGACCAAGTGGAGAGTCGTCTTAGAAGAGAACGCATCCTCTGTATGAGGGTTTCATTTTTTGCCCTGGCAAGTGACTGATTCCTGAATGGGAAGGGGCTTCTTAGATTCACAATATGTATGATTTCTAGGGGAACTTTGGAGAATTTGCTCTGTATTCTCTGATCATATCACAGTGGCACTGAGCATGTAGACCGTCATCACAGGACTATTCAGATTCAGCGACCCTAACGATTACCAGTGCAAAGGGTTAACTGTGGCAAGGACATTTTCCTTATCACTTGATTTCTGGATTATATGGGCCATCTAAGAGATGAATGATGTTTAAAGCCAGAGTATGGTTAAAGACAGCCTCAAATTTGGGGGTATTTTCTAATTTGTGTCCAATTTACCTGTCTTTTCCAGCTTGGCGTACCTCAATTCCCAAGAACGTCTAGTTTTAGGTAAATTAATACTTGGAATGAACTCCCTCGGTACTGAGATCCAGTATCCATGGCCTGACAGCAGAACCATATAATAATCTATGCTTTAGGAGGGAGACACATCAGTGGGTTTATGGTGTAATAAGACTTGCTCTTTTCAGAGTTAAGGGCATTCGCAGCTCATTGGTCACAGTTCAGTAGTGGAAGCTGACCTCCATTTTTCCTCCTTCCAGGACAGCATGAAAGAGTCCTAGACCGTTCCCTAAATTATGGGTCATAAGCACATACTGAAGCCACAGAACCACGGATTTACATTGCTTCTGGAAAGTAAGCATAGTCATGGGGAGAGCAAAAGCCAGTATTCGATGTCTCAGCACTTGAAAACTTGCTACTGGAGACCTTAAAAATCTTTCAAGAACAAAAATCAGATAATGTCACTATTCTGTTTCAATCTGTTGAATGGTTTTTCATCTCACACTACATAAAGTGGACTTAACTAACCAGGACCAGCAAGGACTCAGCTTATCTCATCTTGCCTAACTTTGTGAATTTTTTTTCCTTCATGCTATTCCTTTGTCACTAAGCTTCAGGCACTCAGTCCTTTTTCGGGTTCCAGGAACACACTAGGTTCTTTCCTGCCTTATTTCTGGGTACTAATGGTTGTTTCTGCTTAGGACACTTCTCTCCGAGATTTTAGTATGGCAGACCTCTGTGGGTCATTCATATCTAAGTTTAAATATCCCTCAATGAAGATTGTCCAGTTTAAAGTAGGTCTCCAGGCACTATCACATCATTTTGACTTACTTGGTTTTGTTTTCTTTTCAGTCTGTCACATAAAAATGAGAACTTATAGCAACTCCTAAATAAATAACGTTAAATGAAGACTTTTTTTTAAAAGATTTTATTTATTTAATTAATTAATTAATTTATTTATTTGTCAGAGAGAGAGATAAAGAGAGTGAGAGAGGACAAGCAGGGGAAGCAGCAGGCAGAGGGACAAGCAGGTTCCCCACTGAGCAAGGAGCCCGATGTGGCACTTGATCCCAGGACCCTGGGATCATGAGCCGAAGGCAGACGCTTAACTGACTAAGCCACCCAGGCGTCGCAAATGAAGAAATTAATGGACAAATTAGATGTAAACTTCTAAGTTGCTCATGGGCCATATTTTTAAATCAAAATCTTTTTAGTGAACGTCTTTCTCTGAGATATCTTGTGATATCTTTGTGTGGTTTTAGTTCAAGGAGGACTCTTCTCAGTGGACGAGCTAGAATTGCTTTGTAGCTACTGATGATGGAAAGGGCTTTTATAAGCACGAACAGAAACTGTATGTGTGTGAAATAATCTTAGCAGGAAATTGTAATGATTGTAGTCGGAACTAGTCAGGTTTGTGATGTATGTGTGAAATAGAGCTGTTGGTATTTGCTGATGGATTGAATGTGGATGTGAAGGAATGAGAGGAATCAGAGATGAATTCCAAGTTTTTGGTCTAAGCAAATTCATGGATGGTCTTAACATTTGTGGAGCGTACTTAGGAATTAATAGAGTGATCACGATTCCTAAGTCTGCTAAATTTGAGGTTATAAATAAATATATAAATCTGGGACTCATCAGTTTTTCAAGGATTAGGATATCTCCTAGGCAGAGTAGAGATAGAAATATTTTATGTCACTCGAGTAGTTGGAGATAAAGGATAGGAGGTGTGGGCAGCAAAAGACATGAAATGAAGTCTTTAATTTGAATTATTTTGGATTCATGTGTATTCTAGCCCGAACATGAAGGACTTTTTCCTTAGTGTCTTGGGGCTATAAAAGAGAAAATAAACCAAAGAAGACTTGCTAACCCTTTGTCAACACAACTTCCCATTCCTTCTGAAGTATACCAAAGAGTATATGGTTCATGTAGTGAGGTATCTCTGGCTGCTTTCAACCACTCCTACGATTTTTTAGCTTGTAACCAAGGCCGTCTGACCCCCATTGAATCTTTATTTGTAATTTCTGATAAATCACCTGCTGAGTTTCCATAGAGTGTAACAAAATATCAGGCCTTTTTTTCTCTTCTCTTGAAATAAGGCCCAACATCCAAAGCTTCAGACAAATGCCCTACATACCAGGCATTTATGTCCATGACGGGCCTCCTGGAAGGCACCAGTATAGAACTGACTCTTAGAGTCAATATAGGAAGAGTCCTGGAGGGAAAACTGGGTATTCTTGGTGCTTTAGGAAATACAGCATTATTGGAAAAAGCTTTTTATTCCCTCTTCTACCTGAATTCAAGGGAGTGGGCTTCAAGAGAATTGCTTCCAAGGGATTACCCGAGATAAGGAGACGACTGTTTTTTCCCAGATGGAATTTTTTCTTAGGGAACTTTGAGATTTGGAACTCTCCCTTGTGCCTCTCTGAGCAGGAGAGAATTAGAAAGAAATGAGGGTATTAATGGCCCCACGTTTTCCATGGTAAAGACACAGGAATTTGCTGTGCAACACTTGGGCACTGTAACACTTCTGCTCAACAGGGCACTGGTGAACTTTCTCTGAGGGTTAACATGTAGGTTATTTGAAGAATACTTAGAATTCCTCCCATCTGGTTAAGCCCAGTTCCTTTGTAAAGCATTGGTTTCTACATCTTACAACTCCCTTTTGTATCCATAAAGGATAATCTCTTCCACAGTTCTTTATCGCTGGTTTATTGCTCTCCTTTTGTAGCAACAGAGCTGATTACACTTAGGACATCATGAGATCGGAAATGGGTAGATAGGGAAGTGGGTGTTCTTTTCAATAAAGGAGGAGCAGATCCTTGGAACTTGAACTTGGAGTCGATTTAGGCAGGAGGAGAAGAAAGGGAAAGTTGGGGAGAAAGTACTCATGACATACTTTTCTCCCTAGCATAACTAACAACTCAAAGTGAATAAAACTAGACATTCATAAGGCCAGCTTTTTTTTTTTTTTCTCCACAGTGATTTCCCCATGCAACTAGAAGCAATTTGATATTTATTCACAGCAAATAGCTGAAAGTATATTACTGGAAAACGTGCACTGACAAAGTAAAACTTTTTTTTTTCTTTAAACTGATTCTTGTTGGAGAGAATCAAATGTCCAAAGTGAAAACTGAATTCTTTAGGATAAAGTGTTTCCTAATCTCATTTCATCCAAAGCTGCCAACATTTTTTTCTTTCTTTCTTTGTATTTTTTTTTTGCCAAATTTTATTTTTTAAGGAGAAATAGTCAAAAATATTGTCGCTGCCATTATGTAGTTAAAAAGTAAATATGACTACTATTAATTGATATATGCACACCCTTAACACATAACCTCACTTGTCTTAATTCATTGCAAATCAATGTACCTGTCTCCACCACTGTGTGATCTTGCACCAGCAGTCTGGGTGAGTTTGAAAAGCTCTAATTTCACAGAATGTTCTGGCTTTCCTTGTAATAGAAAAAACTGCTGGTGATTCAAAGTGCTCTTAAAGTCAAACTGTAAGACTTTATAGAAAGTGTTTCAGAGTAGGGATCTGGCTAAATTTTAGGTGGAGGACTATAGTGGGGCAACTAGGGAACTTACCTAGAGACTTCACTTGCACAGCAAGCCAATTGTTCTTACTTCCAGAAGATTTGTGGTTTTGGGTGAGATGGAGGTGATGGTATGTTAAAATCTCCTAAAGTCCTGTCTTGGGGCTGTCATGACGTAAATCAAATTAATATACTCTCTACATCCATAACTTGAGGCCCCAGTGGAATCCATTTTGCTTGCAAACAGAAATACATGCAACCACACTCGGGGGTGGGAAAAAGAACCACTGAGGAAAAAGAACACTGAATTCCACAGTAAGTATTTGACCTTCGTAAAGAAAATTTTATTTCAAAAATAAATTACTGCTGTTTGGAAATAATATCATTTTTCATTGTATGTTCTTACTTTGAATTCCAAAAATACTGGTTTGGAGATGTCTGAGTAAAGGTTGAAACAATTTTTTATAAGCACAAAATGAATCTCTTTTTCATGCTTCCTTAATTCAAAAGCAGCAGAAAGATTTTATTTTTTTAGGATTAAAGGAAAAATGTCTTTTATGTTAAGATGAAAAAGAAGTTTTAGCTCCTATAAACATTACACAGGCGACTTGAAAGCATATAAAAAGAACTATTTAGGTAGAATGGCTCTTTCACCTTGAATTTTAACATTACTTCTGTTATTTCTTAAAAAAAAAAAAAAAAAAAAAAAAAAACAAAAAGGATCCTCTTCTGTAAAGGATAGACATGCTTTATTTAAACCCTTAAATGTTACTATCAATTGTTCCACTTGGCCTAAGCTCCAAATACTACTTTCTGAAATCACAAGTGTCAATGAGCAGAGATGGAAAATGGGAAGAAAAGGTAACTTGGTTTCACAGAACAATGATTATGGTCTTAGTTGAAGCTTATGTATACAGATGAATTATAGAAGGAGGATGGAGGGGGAGATACGGTGATGCCAGACCTTTTCTAATGAAACCTTGCCAGGTAGACTTGTTCACCATGATTGTTTTCAGCTTCTCAGAGGTAAGTTTTACATCACGAGGTAGATTTTTCTCATCGCAAGCTTAAAGAGACAGACGAAGAAAATTTTTCCACCTCCTCCATTTTAAATTTTCTTTTTGAATCGGATTAAAATTCCTCCAGAATCCTAACCGTGTTTTCCACTGTTGCACTTCTCCTCATCAGACTGTACTATAAATGTTTCTCTGTCCTCTTCTCAAAAAATGGTTTTTGTCTCAATATACATCAGATTTCCTGCAATGTATACTTTTTAAAAAATTGGAGGAGAGTTCAAAATGATCTCATTATACTTTTGTCTCAAATATTGTCACCTTGGCTGTGTTTCAAAATAACATTGGCATTACCCCCACAGAGACTGATTGATTAATTGATTGATTGATTATATTTGAGTACAGTTTTATTTTGTTACATGCATTGTGGTACCCTTATCAGGCAAATGCCAAAAAACGTAATTTCCAGGGATTTCTATTTTAGCGGATTAATTGAATCTTGACTCTGTCTTCCCCCACATTTTACATCGTATGCTTTCTTTTTCTTCTCCAGACATACAAATAATGCCGTTTCTCTGGCTTGAGAGGGAACTCATGCTGGGAACACAGGCCCTACCTTTTCCGTGACATTTTCCCGCAGTCTAGGAAGACATTTCCTTACCATTCAGAAAGTTAGTAGACTCTCATTCTTTTATGCACTTACTTTGAAATTATTAGTATCTCCAGTATTTTCATGTTGGAACATCTAAAAATTATCTGACCCAATTCTTCTCATAAATAAGGGGTGTCTAAATTAACTATATTTTGAGGCCTTAGTAATTCATTTATTTCTTGGAATTCTAGAGATGGGTAGGTTTTTGCTGGTAACTCAAGTAGCTAGAACAGACTTTTATTTTTCCCTAGGAATTAAGGACGACTCCTGGCCTTACTTAGAGTAGTAGACAGTCCAGTATTTGAGGAACACATGCCACGTGCTGCAGCATCCACAGAAGCATTTAAGGAACCTGTCTTGGCTTTCAGTGACAGTGAGCTTACGTTGCAATGGCAGGATGAAACCACATGTCAGACAGATAGGATGACAGCTTTCAGGTTTGTGGTATCCCGGGAAATGTTCAACAGCTAGCACGTGGTGGTGATTCTGCTGATTCCTCTTGGTATCGGTAGTCCTCCCACGGCTGATTTAAAGCTGCTGCTGATTTAATAACTGCTGCCAAAATGCCTGAGCATTTAACCATTGGCCCCTTGAACAGGCGGGAACCAGCTATAACAACACACCGCTGATTCATTGTCTGGAGACGTGAAGTCTGCTCTGTGCAGCTACTGTATTACCTGTGAGCTCGTTAGTGATTATCTTAGAAGACTTAGTGTTTAGATCCCAATCTTTGTTTTTGCTTTTGTTTTGAAATTCATTATTATTCTGTGATTCCCCCCCCCACGCATTACTGAAGTACTTCATTGGTTCATAACGTGAGTGTGTAATTTATTTATTAACCTTGACAGCAGACACTTTAGACCTGCTGAGCTACACATGTTCAGATGTCCAAAGCATGGTTTTCCTTCTGTTCTTCTTATTGCAGCTTTTCCCCCCAAGGCTCTCATTGATGCCTAATCTTGGAAAATGAATTTGTGCCTTTTGTGTTCGTTCTCATTTTCCAGTATCTGTATATAGCTTGGATTGTGAATTTAGAATTAATTAGCTTCTCTCTCTCACTGATCATTGGCCAGCCAGATGAAGGAAGTAGAAAGTCAGGTAGCAGCTTCCTGGGATGCTAAAAGAAAGTGAGAAGGAGGCATCAACTTGCAGCTGTCTGAGTAGCAGATGGTTTAGTGGTTAGGAGCACAGGCTCTGGAGCCAAAGTGCTAGGTTTAAATCCTACCTCTGCCGCCTACTAGCTTTGTGACCTTGGAGAAGACTCTCAGCCTTCCTGTGCTTCAGTTTCCTCTTACGAATGGATAATAAAGACGATAGTGGTAATCATTCTTGAATTTGGTGTGAAGAACACTGAGAAGTGGTCAATAACTGTTAATCATTATTGTTGTCATAATTATATCTATATATTGCCTGTGTGTATGTCTTTATCTTTTAAAGGCTCTTAACGAGTCCTTCTAGAAGCCTCTGGATTCCATGCCAAATCTATGCTTGGAGGCTTTACCTTTCACCAGGCTCCCTACCTTCTACCTTCCACTTCAGACTGCCTCCCTAAGATCTGGTTTCCTTGGTTCACACCTGCCTCTTTACTCCCTGGAAATTTTAAGGGACTTCTCCAAGGTCACAAAGCTAGTAGGGATGAGGTCTGAAATGGAAGGTAGAAGGTAGGGCGCCTGGTCTTCCTGTCTGTTCATCCCACATTATTGACTGTGTAGTTGGTCTTCCTGGCTCTGGTTTTTTCTCTGCATACTTTATTTTTAATCTCCCTCCTCAGCTCCATCATGAAGGCACAGTGTTTCCAAATTGTGCAGGGCCGGAGCCCTGGACCACTCCTTAAAACTAAGCATTGTTTAGTCTTTCACAGGAAAATTGGAAATGTTTTCTCATGTACGTTTCTCTTTGGACAGATTTAGACTCTATTTACATCATTAGTTAATGTGGCTAGAGGCTAAGGCAATTGACATGTGTCCATGTAGATAATTATCTTTTCTTTCAGGATTACCTCGGGCAGTTGATTAATCTCTCTTTTGGGGTTTGTGCAATATTTACCTCTCTGTCTTTTCTGCTCTGGCTCTCGGAGAGAAACCCAAATTAACCACATACACACTGAGGGTGCATCTGCTAGTCGCTCTATAAATTTGCATTCAAATTCTAGACTTCTTTTTTTTTAAAGATTTTATTTATTTATTTGACAGAAATAGAGACAGCCAGCGAGAGAGGGAACACAAGCAGGGGGAGTGGGAGAGGAAGAAGCAGGCTCACAGCGGAGGAGCCTGATGTGAGGCTCGATCCCATAACGCCGGGATCACGCCCTGAGCCGAAGGCAGACGCTTAACCGCTGTGCCACCCAGGCGCCCCTCAAATTTTCGACTTCTAACCAAGGTTGTTAGTTCTTTCCACCAAATCCTCATAAGCTGCCTTTTACCCTGTGATTTTTAATTCTGCAAGCCCAGCTTGACTGGGCCATGGTCCCTACTTGTTTGCTCAGATACTAGTCTAGATGTTGCTCTGTGGGTATTTTGTAGCTGTGAGTAACATTTTCAGTCAGTTAACATGAAGTGAAAGAGGTGACTCTCGATGACATGAATAGCCCTCATCCAATCAATTGAAGGCCTTAAGAGCAAACGTTGAGGTTTTCCAGAAAAAAAAAGAATTCTGCCTCAAGACTGTAACACAGAAATCCTGTGTAAGTTTTCATCCTGCTGGCCTGCTGTGAAGATTTTGAACTCGAGACTGCGCTCTCAGCTCTTTCATGAGTCTCTTGCTCACTGGCCTGCCTTACAGATTTTGGATTTGCCAGCTGCCATTATCCCTTGAACCAATTCCTTAAGATAAATTAATCTCCCTTTCTCTCTTCCCTTCCCCTTACCCCATTCCTCTCCACCCCTCCCGCATACATTTTGTTTTAATATATTCTATTTCTCTGAAAACTCCGATTGATACAGACTTTGGTACCCGGAAGTGAGATGTTGCTGTTACAAATATCTGAAACTGTGGAAGTGGCTTTGGAATTGAATAATGAGTAGAGGCTGGAAGGATTCTGAGGCATGTGATAGGAAAAGCCTAGATTACCCTGTGTGTTGTAACTGGAGGAGTAAGTCGTCATGGTGTGGGGTCTTTAAGGGTCATACAACATGACTGCAGAAACTACACTTGAAGAGGCTTATAATATTAAAAGATTGATTGTACTTCTCAATCCTGGAAGAGGGGAGGCATGTCCCGCCAGAAAGAGGGCCATATGGGAAGAGGGCCCAGAGAGTGGACTCCAGCAGGCGGGGGGCCGAGAGTGTGGGGATCGGGGGCAAAGGGCCTTTACTAGGGACCTGGGGGGAGCACAAAAGCAAAAGGTGTGCTGGAGTTTTATGGGTGTATTTCAGTGTCACTGGGTCACCATCAGGGGAGTTCAGGATGGAGAACCTGTAGCAAGGACCAGCCTGATGACACCAATGCCTCTGGTCACCTGGGCACAGTACTCCTAGCCTGTTTGGAGGGACGTTGAGGCATCAGGGAAAGAGGAGGTTTTAAAGATTTATAATACACCTTGAAATGATAGTGGGCAGGAATAAAGATGTTAAAGGCAATTCTGGTGGGGACTTAGGGGAAAAAAAAAAAAGAAAAGAGGAGAGAGAGAGAGAATGCCATGATGATGGAGGCGGAGATGGGAATGAGGCATGTAAATGTCAGCCATCACCGAGCCCTGCCCGCAGTCACGGGAAGCTCCTTCAAGGGCATGGGACCGTTTTTCCCTCAGAGCCCACAGAAGGAGATAACTCTACTGATTTTGTACTTTTGGCATCCAGAGCCATGAGATAATACATTTCTGTTGTTTTAAGCCACCCCAGTTTTGGTAATTTGTGAGGGCAGCTCGAGGATGCTGAACTTATACCTTCCCACTTCCAGAAGATAAAAGAACTCTGTAATAACACAGCATTATTAAAAAACATACCAGCATATTTCAGCAAAATGTTGACATCAGGCCATATGAATCTCCTGTTACGTACTTTAGCACAGAGTAATATGATCTTACACTTGTGATTTTGTATTCTAAAACCCAAAGAAGTTAATATAATTATATGTAATTTTAAGATAAATTGTAATTTCTTTTAAAAAGCCAACATTCCTAGGCGACACATTCATAATGAAATATAGCCATATAATAAAATTTGGAGGGATGGGTGGATTACGTGTATCTTTGCCTTAGTGACAGGGCTAAGTATAAATACTTCTGGAACCTAAGTGGATAGGTATCATAAAGTAGAGTTGTTAGAAAATCATAGAAAATTATTCCAGATGCATCTATAGGAGAATAACAGAAAAACAAAATAATTTTATAATAAAGAGGCTACTGTAGTAATTCATGATTTTAAAATGTCAAAATGGTATCAATGGTAGGACATAATTCAAGATAACATTGATAATTGGCTGGAAGAAATGAGTCTTCCCCCCAAATTGTAGGAATTCCAACTAAATGCATGTGTGGGTATGCCCAGCAGGATTTTTGCAACTTATCTAAGTGCTAAAGGGTAGTAGGTCTTCTTAGACTACTGAACTGGAAAGAGCCATCAAATCTATTAATCTATTAATATTTGTTTAGGAATATTAGTATTTATTAACTTTAAAGGATTTCTGTTGCCTTTAATCAGATGTAAAAATGAAAGTCATGAAATTGACTATTATTCACCCCCTGTTGAACGGTTTGCTGCTTTCATGTCTATAAAGAAATCCCTTGTAGCATAAAGGCTATCATCAGAAACCTTCTGAAACGGATACTCCAATTTCCATTATGTGCTCTGAGGATCATGCCTGAGGATAGTGGTAGCTAGTTTCCCTGTCTGTCATCTCATACCTCTGTGAGAAGGTCAGATATTATTTAGAAGCACCCGGAAAATTACTGGTGGAGGCTGTGGGACCTCTTTTTCTGGAATGGTTTTGGATGTTTTTGATGCTTCTAGTTACTTTGTTCGTATCGATAACGGGGATTCTGCAGTGTAGTTGAAAGAGCCTGAGTGTATGAATCCTGTCGCTGCTACTTAATGGCTGTGTGACTTTAGGTGAGCAGTGAGATTGCCTCGCTTTCGTACAGTTCCTCTGGGCCACGAAGACTAAAGAGAGAAATTAACATGCAGGGGGTGTGGGTTCTTGGTGAGGCTGCTCGACTTTGAGATAGGCAGGTGAGAGTCAAGTGATTCATAGTATAGGGGTGGGGAGGGGAGGGGAGGAGGGCACAGAGTGGAAAGGTGCTCACAGCTCACGTGCAAGGTCAAACCATGGTAACGTACTGTTTCCTCTATGAGATTAGACTCCATGGTCTCTGAGAAATTATTTGGCCTTTGTAAGTAAGCTAACGTCTCCCTGCCTATGGTAGGGAGTCTGAACTGGGAACAGTAGGTTTTTCACTCACCTCACCTCAATGGGAAAGGTACGCACCCCTTCGGAGCCTGTGAATAGGGTCAGAAAAAAAACAATGTACAACTTTTTGAAGTAAGAGGCACTCCTCACATTTTCATTAAAAAGGTTGGAGTTTTCCTGGAAGCTGCTGTAATTCTCTGGTGAGAAGCTGATAGGGGTAGGGTGAGAGGGAAGAGGCCAAGCTTAGAGTCAGGTCAGGAATAAAACTCCACATGAGGAGATCCTTCCATGGAGATAAAAGAGTGTCCACACCTTTTGCCTTATAGAGAAAAATAGCTAAGTTAGATTTTTTTTTTCTCTTAGTTAGCTTCCATTTTATACCCATCTGAGATTACCTTGCCTTACTTTAAAAAATATCTCAATATACTTTATGAACAGTATAGTTAATCCTAAATTGGATAATTATATTGGTCCAGTGATGGTTCACAAGTCCCAGGGAGAATGTCTGTTCCATGTCATCTGTTCTAAGCTCTGTTAGACAATGGGGAGCCTAATAGCATCAGTGAACTCTTTCTCAGAAAGCACCAGAGGGGGCTTTGGCTCAAGACCCAATGAGGCTCCACTTTCAAACTACCCCATCAGTTAATGAAACCCCCACGCCCTTGTAAGAGGAGAAAACAGAGAGGCCCCTACAGCAGTCCCCCCAGGTTACTTGATGGTTACAGATGATATAATTAAAGCACCTTCTGTAAACTCAGCACATTGTAGGCACTCACGATGATGATGGTGATTATGGGGATGATAATTATGGCTATAAAATGCTCTCCATTCCATTGACTGTTATTTGAACTGGTTGACTTTAAATGGAAAACCCTGAAGGAGGGCGTGTGCCAGTTTTCTTTGCTTAGAGAATAACCTGCATAGCTCCCTTGTGTCTGGGAAGTTAATGAAAATAAATTTAATATTAATTATGGTGACAATGATAGGATTAATTCTAATTACCAGTGACTACCATGCAGGAGAATGTCGCTGTAACAGGAAGCAGGATATAGGGGAATTCCCAGAAAGCCCGTATCCCGAATAAAATAAATGTCACACTGATGATTCAACCGCAGTTTTATTTGTTGGGCTGCGGTATAATTCACATGCACCCTTGAGAACTTACTAGCAGAGTTTTAGCGAAGTTTCTGTTTCTGAAAAAGGAAGTGATTAAAACAAAAAATAGTTTCCATGTTCTATTAAACAGAGATGTACATAAAACATGTCATCCCGAGAAAAGTAGGAGCATGTTGAATATTTCACACATGAATTTTCTTGCAACATGGGCTGAACTTATGAGTAATTTAGAAAATATTTTCTCAAAATACTCTTGCAAAGAGAATTCCTCTTTCCAAGCCTCACTCATAAAATAACAAGCCTTTGTGGCTCTGTTCATTATGAATTGTTTCTTCTCTCCCTTTCTTTTTTCTTTTCTTTTCTCTTCTCTCCCCTCCCCTTCCACTCTCCCCTCTCCTCTTGCCTCTCTTTTTCCTTTTCCTTTAACCTTTTCCTTTCCCTCCCCTCCCCTTCCTGTTCCTTCTCTTTCTTGTTCTGTCTTGTCTGTTTATCTATCATCTATATAGATATACTCCATTTTTTTCAGAATTTTGACCAAATCTTTTTTGTAGCTGAGGATAATGGGTAATAATTCTTTCCGTGTTTTAAAAGGAAATGCTTGCAACAACACATGAAAGTCTTATTAATAAGAACCGTAAGCATCTCTGAAATGATGGTCACATCATCTGTCTCCAGCCTATATAGGTAAAGCCCAGACAGTGGTTAAAGAGGAAGATCCTTTTGTGGGAATTTGTGTGATACAGCACTGTAATATTTTCTGTTCTTTCATTTGGGTGGGTGTGGGGAAAAGAGCTGTTACTTCTCAAGCCAAAAACAAGAGTGGCTGAAGAACCCATTAGCCAGATGGCATTTCTTAGCTCTCCAGATGACCTCGTTTGTTTTCCAGCTGCATGCTACCAAGGTGCACACTCGTGTAGGCCTGTTCTTACCTGCTGCTGTAGGAGGGTAGGAAGAAATTACTGGAACATTAGACTTTTATCCCTTACAGTTTGTAGGTTTTCCCTCTTTCCTCTCATCTATCTTTATCCCTTATCTGGATGTAGCCATAAGCAGCATTTCTTAGGGGTGCATTTGGATCAAGAGAAGAGAGAGAACAGGACACGTCCCTCTTCTCTAATACAGATGCCCAGACCTGTGTCTTGTCTGAGGATGAGAGGAGAACTGTGTATTGGGTGTGGGATAGTAGGGCTGAATTAGATTGCACTGGATTCTTACCACCTGGAGGTGAGTTCTCTTTACCTACAAGTCACCAGAAAGCTGTCTAATCTATTGAAATGATACCAAGGAACAAGGTGAAGAGAGTGACCAGGAAAAATAGGCTGTTTTCTGCTTATATCCTACTTAATTTGGCCCACTTAATAGACCAGTTATGTATTCCATATATCATTTTTAACAAACGCTGTCCCCCAGACCTTTGTATATGAAAACCATCCTCTTTAGGAAAAGTAGTTTGAATCTTGGAGGGAGGAAGAGAGAAAGAAGGAATCACTATGAGAGAGACTGGACATGAGTTGACCCCAAACTGTTTTCTGAATAAGGAACTAACACTGAGACTAAATTAGACAACTCTGCCATAGGAGCAGACTTACAAGACCATCAAACAGAACCAATAATTTTTGGTATGATTATATCAAGACCAGAAAAGTGAAATATTTGCTTAATGCCGCACAACGAGGTATAGAACCCATCTTGATATTCTTGACTCTTAGGCAAGTTTTTGACTTAACACAAGAGTAGATGGTTTACCTGTGATCCTCCAGGAGAGACCTAAGGAGTATCTTTTTTTCTGATTATTTATTCTGGTCTTTGGCCCCTTTTAGATCATTACACCTTCCTGTGAATTAAAGTTGAAGACAGGGTAGGAGCTCTGAGAGACGTCTTTGTAGTTGAAGGACCTGGTATAAATTCGTTTAGATTTTTCTTACATGCTCCCAGATCCAATCACATATATCCCCAGTCATCTTGGAGTCACAAAGTGGCACAAACAATTAAGGAAAGAGAAAGAAGACTAGAGAGTGTTTTAGGATTAATTTCCACATGATATTTTCCGTTTTACTAAAAGGAAATTCATAGAGACCTTGGAAACATTGAGTCTCTTTCTTCTCTGGGTCCAGTAGAAACAAATACTGATTTCTCACCCTGAGTTCATCTCAAGAAAACAATATTGAACACAAATATTTTTAATTCCCAGTTGAACTTACTATGCACTTGAGTTTATGCATATTTTTCAACTTGTAGCAACTAGATTACCATAGGAAAATAAATGGATTTACCTTTTCTAGACCAAAAGGGTGAATTGCAAACAGATTTGACACACTCTAAGAATAGTAATTACTACATTTATTTTCCTGTGAAGCAAATCCATTCACCCTTTTCATAAGTTAAAGTGAATAACTGTGAACTGTCTTTAGCCCTTCTAACCATGAGGATGCTTTGGATTATAAGTAGCAGAAAACTTGTTCATATCAGAATCAATAAGTAAATGTACTGACCTCGTGAATTTAACTTAGGAGGTCTTTAGGTTGGTGGATCCAGTGGCTTAATGATGTAAAAAGAACTGAAGTTCTTACTACCTTTCTACGTTTCCTTTTATTCTCTGCTTTTGCCTGGCTTGGGTCATTTCTGAACCAGTACCAGCTAATAAAAATGGTACTGTAATACTGCTCTTTGTCTCTTCTTAGCCTATTCTCCCCTAGCCTCTGCATAACAAAAATGTGATTTTGTTTAGGGGGATAATGCACTTGGCTTAAAAATTACATCACGCCTTGTAGATAGTTATGTGGCACAGTTTTCGCCAAGAACAAGAGATGTGTGGAGCTTCAAAGCGAGCTGTGTATGGAGAGTGAGCGTTCACTGATTCTAAGTCTTGTCAGTATTATGTAACGCTTGGGACTGCCAGGAATGATCTTTAAAAGAAAGGGTTTTGAACCCTTTTTCTCTTACTCTCCTTTCTGGTTCGAGTACAGTTTTAATGAATGGAAAGAAGGACATAAAGGGGATCTCTGCAGACCTTATAGCCCTGCCCTGCTATGCCTGGTTGGTCTGTCTTCAGAATTTTTTTCAGTTGACAGTTGACGCTAATCACAACTGATACAAATACCATGTTTTGGTGGTTTCGACCCTTGTTTTGAATCAGTCGTTCTCCAGGGAGCTGGGATTAGCATGGCTGGTTTAAACCAGTGGTTCTCAGCTTGGGCTGCCGTAGGAGTCACCTGGGGGAGTTGTAAAAGCCTGGGCTCTACCTTAGACCAATTAAATCCAAGTGTCTGGATCGAAACCCAGACATTATATTTTTTAAAACCCTCACAGGTAACTCCAGAGTGCGGCTGACTGGCTTCAACTACCCAGAGTCACCCTTGGAGGGTCAGTCCCCAAACCACAGAGCTGCTAGCCAAGCGGAGAGTTGAGCTGGTTGGTATGGAGTCAACCTCAATGTGCCCCGCAAGCGCCTCTCTTAAAAATGGTACAGATCAGTAAGAAAGGGACAGTTGAAAAAAACTACGTATATCGAAAACTAAGAAGGTTAGCGATTAGGTTGTCCTTATTCTCTTACAAGCAATCAGAAAAATTTAGGCGGACAAAGAAAAACAATTTTGGTTTTCTCTTATAATGCCAGTATTTTATTATTGCCGTTTCTGTTGATCAAGCTAGAAGCTGTTTTGCTCCATGCCAACATTACAGACTCAGGGGTGTACAATTTCTCTTTGTTTGACTGATCTCATGCTGTAGAAGAGAGTCTTTCTTTGTTCACCATTTTTCTGTAAAATGCCTCCTTGGCAACTGTCGTGGTATAAAGAACAAAACCTTCTCAGTTTACAGCAAACTCTAAGATGAGTTGGCCTCTAGGAATTCCAGAGAATTACCCTGTAAATTTAGGGACATAAATAATCACTTCCAGATCGACCACATACATAAGAGCAGCAGAAACAATGGGAGATAAGTAACTTTTTGTTGTTTGGGTAGGATAAAATGACAGTCAAGAAATAGAAACAATGGTATCAGAATATGGGAAAACGTATAAACTATGCACAAAGGCCCGTCGTGAAAGGAAAAATGACATGACAGAATTTCAACGCTGAAAGATATTTTCACAATGCAGCATTGGGGTGGGATAAAGATCTTGAATTGCTTTGATGGAAGTGATAAGCCTTCCAAAGAGAACATTGTAAATAGACCAGGTTCAGAAGCTGCTTTGTATAAATTGGCTGTGAATATGATTCCATGTCTTAATCTGGACTGTGATTACGATCCCTTAGTTTGCCGCACCCAGGGGCTCCTGAGAATGACAGTCAGTTCTCGTTCTTCGTGGAATCCGTAGTTGAGAATTCACCCTACTTGCTAGAACTTATTTGTAGCCCCCAAATCCATGGGCGTGGTGCTTTCACTATCATTCCTGAGCAAGCAAAAAATTGGGGTTGCCGAATGCACATATTCCCAGCTGGGGCCAAACAAAGTCATACTTATTATTCATTTTTCATACCGTAATCAAGTGCCCCTTTCAGGGTGTATTTAGTGCCATACGTTTCACATTTTTGTGCTTTTCGTTGGTAATTTAGCTGTGTAATGCCTCCCCAGCAAAGCACTGAAGTGCTGTCTGGTGCTTTTATGAGCAAGAAGGCTCTTATGTTGACCTTTTATACTCACAGCCCCACCCCTTGGCAACCGTTAATCTGTCCTCCATTTAGGTAAATGTGTCATTTCCACAATGGTCCCTATTTAAAAATATGGGTAATTTGTTCACATAATAATAAATACAGAAATATACACAATTATAAATACATAACATATATTTGTATATGATATATATTTCATTTTTAATATATTTAAACGTGTCTATATATCCTATATATAATATATACACATATATGGTATATATACTATATAATTATATGCTATATAATTATATAATATATACCCATATAGTATATATACTATGTGTGTGTGTGTGTGTGTGTGTGTGTGTGTGTGTGTGTGTGTGTGTTATAGGCAGTTCATTTGTTGAGGTGTTGCCTGTGGGTTGGGCAAGCGTGTATGTTCAACATCACTTGTCCTGCCATTACCACTCAGGCAGAAGTGGGGCACTGCCTTGTTTCAGATGTGTGGGTTGGAAGGCCACCTCCCCATTCAGCGTTGCTCACACTCTCTGGGTGAAAGCAGCCAGAGGCCTTGCCCAGACTTGTCACTTCTGATTTAAAGTAGAAATAGCTCCCTCTTAAGACACATGGACTCCAAAGAAGAGAAAACTGGGGTGCTTACTATCACTACTTCCTGACATCTCATTAAGAGAGGGAAGAAGGGAGGGGGAGAGAGAGGGAGAGATATTTTCTTCTGTTGGTAGTTGGCTGGAGAGGGACAGGGATTACTAAAAAGGTCATCTCTTCTTAGGTCTTCTTTTTCTGAGTCTTTGGCTAGGAGGAACAGGGTTTTGGGCTATTTTTCCGTCTGCTTTCAGTGGTTCCTGATTGGAGACTTCTGTAGTGCCTTCTCTGAGACACACGGGAAACAGCCAGGAAGTCCAGAGAACTCATCATGTGTTGTTCTGGAAACCTGAATTCCCTAGGCAGTCACATTCTTCTTTCCACATCCCAGATACTCCCTATATTTGTTGTGCTTTGGTCCAGGGTATTTTAGTTCAAGAGGGAAGACATAGGAGGAATGGAGTCAGATTAGTGTATTCAGAGTCTGGATAACATTTTAAAAGACAGAAGTGAGTTTTGGAAGACAGGATGCTGTCATTGGAAAAGAATGAGTATACCAAAAAAGTCAGAGTTGGAAAAATTGTGTCTTTCTACTTGATTCTGTTAATACATCTTCTGGTAACTAAGTTCTATTTTTCTCTGTTATTTTTCAAATTTCATCTTGCTGGTTAATTTTCTTACTTACAGACTGACATTATTTGACCTTGCAAAACAATGAGCATGTTTAAGTGTTTTGCCTGGCCATCAAATTGTAAATTGTAGTATTTTGAGGCAAAGTTGGGGTCTTAGATTTTTTTTTTCTCCTCTGATCTTTGAAAGCTATGGTGCTGTACTTTAAAAACAACNTTTTTAAAAAAAAAAAAAAAAAAAAAATTTTTTTTTTTTTTTTTTTTTTTTTTTGGTTAGTATTGTAGCCTCAGAACTAAACCAATAGCTAGGAAGTCCCAGAAACCTGAGCTTGGCAGGATTTTCATGTGCTCACAGCCATGGTTTCATTTAAAAGAAGAAATTGTGTAAATCAGACTTTAGAGATATATCTGAGAATGTCACATTTTTAGCTTAAAATACATTATTAATAAATACAGAGACTTAGAACCTCATCTCCAGCACCACTAGAAATACATTACCTAGTCCTGTACTTAATTTAATGAAAACTAATATATCCCTAATGAAGTAGGGTGTTTGAAAGAAATTCTTAAAATACACAGTGATTAAGCAAAACCCATAATCCAGTTCTTTAATCAGTGTTCTCTTTTTGCTTTTGTTGCTTTTGTTTTTAATTCATATCATGTGATTTGGGGACCCGGAATATGTGCTATAACACATTTTAAAACTTCGTAAGAAGATAAAGACAATTCTGATAATTATGGTTCCGGCTAATCCTGGAGTTAACTTTTCTCAGATAGGCACTATAGCATTTATCCCCACGGGCTAGGTCCTTGAGACAGTGACATTTGAAAAGTTAATGAGAGCTAATCTAGTCTCTTTAAGGGAAGGGAGCTTCTAGCAAGTTGAAATAGAGGAAGACACCTTCACCCATCTAGGAGAACGTAAAAAGAGCCCAAATAAAGTCAGGGGCAGTGAACCCGTAGGGGAAGAATGGATTTGAAGATTCGGGAGGATAAGGAAGAAATTGAAATGGAACAAAACTATGGCTCTACTTTATTTGGTGGGGGAGGGAGCCAAGATAAATGTAAATCCCTCATTTAACTGGGAGTTGGAGGTACCAATCTGGAACTCAGAAGAAGGGATGGAGAGATCTCTGAAGAGTTGTTGCTTTGAAAGCCCAGGAGCTTCCCTGGTGTGATCTGAAAGCCGCTACCTTATGCTGATGCCAGAGAGAGCCTGAAGAAAGGGGTAGACCACTGCAGATTGGCAGCTGGCGGGGTTAAGCTGCAAGGGAACATATCTACAAGACTTGTCTGGGGCTACCTCAAGATGAGCACATTTGTGCATGTGCCACCAGATTCTTAAAAGTTTAGGGGTGCCCGGGTGGTTAAGCATCTTCCTTCAGCTCAGGTCGTGATCCCAGGGTCCTGGGATCAAGCCCTGCATCAGGCTTCCTGAGCAGGGAGCCCACTTCTCCCTCTCCCTCTCCCTCTGCTGCTCCCCCTGCTTGTGCTCTCTCTCTCTCCCTCCCTCCCTCTCTCTCAAATAAATAAATAAAATCTTTAAATAAAAAAAAAGTTTATATAGAGGCCTTCACTGGGTTCAGTCACATACACCATTCAGAGGGTCTCATCATTACTTTACTACCTGGAGATGATGTCCTTGGGGCAGTGTCTAGGAGCAGGGAAGGCAAGAAGAATGCATATTCCAAAGATGGGGGTGGGAAGGGGAGCCTCTGGTTGGCCAGGTCCAGCTTTTAGGTCTTGTCTTCTTCATGACCTCTTCCAGTATGTATGGGAAGTTACTCACATACAGATGATATGTTAAATTTAAGACTTAAATTATAAGATAGGTACTCTGGACTTAATTATGTCTCCTCAAAATTCATACATGGAAAGCATAATTCCCAATGGGCCTATATTTGGAGGTAGTGTCTATAAAGAAGTAATAAAGGTTAAATGAGGTAATGAAGGTGGGATCCTGATCCACTAGCATTGGTGTCCTTGTAAGAAGAGTAGCCAGACAGCTCCCTCTCCTGCTCTAACTCATTCTGCACATAGTCCCAGTCCAAAGGCCACGTGAGGGCATAGTAAGAAGGCAGCCATCTGCAAGCCAGGGAGAGAGCCTTCACCAAAAGTTGAATATGCAGAATCTGCATCTTAGACTTCCAGCCTCCAGAACAAAGAGAAAGAAGTTTCTGTTGTTTAGTCCACATAGTCTGTGGTATTTTGTTATGATAGCCCAAGGTGACTAACCTAGCATGCGAATGAAAAAGATTTCCCAGGGGAAGTGGGAATCATGAGAGCAGCTTAGTAGCCAGTAAGTAGTCTAGAAGGTGTAAATTTACCATTTTAGCACACGTTCTCGTTGAGGTCATCAAAATTATCATTTGAACTCTTCCTGAATTAATGAGGGGATAATGGTGCTTGTGGGAACAAGGATCCTATTTTTAAAAAATTTATAGCTTTCCTAAATACTAATTACCAGATAGAAAATGGAGTGGACGAAGAATCACATATACAGTAACAAGAATGTATAAAACATATCATATTACATAAAATAAATAGCAATTGTCAATATATAATAAAATGATAAAACCTCACCAAAGATACAAAAGAACACCTAAATAAATGGAGTATGTGGTCTGTTTTCTTTGGTAGAAACATGGAATACTGTAATGCTGCTAAGTGTTTAGCATTCAATACATTTACTGCACTTCTGACCAAAATGTGTATCATCAGGGCATTGATTCACAGATGTGACAGAGTCATAAAATAACAATAGCTCAGAATATTTAGAAAAAGAGACCAATGAAAGGTCTTGGCTCCTCAGATACTGAAATCATTTTCCTCATTATCATCCTCTGCAAAATTGGAAACAGAATGGTGCTCGGCCATAAAAAATGAACACATCCTACCATTTGCAATAACATGGGTGGAACTTGAAGGAGTTATGCTGAGGAAGTCAGAGAATGAAATACTGTGTGATCTCACTTATATATATGTGAAATAAATATATGTTTGGAATGTAAAGCAAATGAGACAAATAAAACTCATAGACAAAGACATTAGACTTTTGGTTACCAGAGGTGAGGGGTGTCTGGACAGGGAGAAATGGAGGAAGGTGGTCGAATGGTACAAACTGGCAGTTATGAGCTAAGTAAGCATACAACACGACGACTATAGCTGATACTGAATTTAACACATAGGAAGGTTGTTAGACTAAATCCTAAGAGTTCTCAATGTAAGTAGAACTCTTTTTTTCCCCTTTTTAAAAAGAATGTTTTTTTATTGTATCTATACGAGAAGATGGATGTTAGCCGAACCCATTGTAATCATGTCAGAGTATATGTAAGTCAAACTATTGTGCTGTACACTCTAAACTTATATAGTGATGTACGTCAGTGATTTTTCAGTAAAACTGAAAAAAAAAGTTGTAATTGTACTGCATCAACCAGGTTAGTCATTAGGAAGGGAAAAATGAAGGGGGGCAGAAATCAGAGGGGGAGATATCAGAGGGACAGACGAACCATGAGAGACTATGGACTCCGGGAAACAATCTGAGGGTTTTAGAGGGCAGGGGGTGGGGATGGGCTAGCCCAGTGAAGGGTATTAAGGAGGGCACGTATTGCATGGAGCACTGTGTGTTACACTTTAACAATGAATCATGGAACACTACATCAAAAACTAATGAGGTACTATACGGTGACTAACATAACATAATAAAAAAAAATAAAGAAAAAAATATTAGGTCCAACCACATACCAAAGCAACTTCTAGATACAGTGATATTTTAAATGGGGAGAAAAGGAATGTATGAAATAGTTGAAGGGGAAAAACCTATATCTAAGTGGAAGGAGGAACTTATGTACATGACATGAAAGTTAAGAACCACAAAGTACTGATTTCATTACTTAAATATTTCAAATTTTTTTTTAAAGATTTTATTTATTTATTCGACAGAAACAGAGACAACCAGCGAGAGAGGGAACACAAGCAGGGGGAGTGGGAGAGGAAGAAGCAGGCTCATAGTGGAAGAACCTGATGTGGGGCTCGATCCCATAACGCCGGGATCACGCCCTGAGCCGAAGGCAGACACTTAACCGCTGTGCCACCCAGGCGCCCCTAAATATTTCAAATTTTTATGATTAAGAAAAATCTACAGGTAAACTCAAAAGTGAAAAAAATATTCAACGTGTCTCAGGACTATATGGCAGCATTCAGTAAGACAAATGATTAAAATTCCGTTAGAAAAGTAAGATTAAACACGTAGAGAAAGAGTTTTAAAAAGACAAATATTAAATGTAAAAATAAGAATAAAATTTTCAACGCTAGTGGGATTCCAGAATTACATATTAAAATAATAATTAGATATATATTGTATGTAATAAATTAACAGTGATCTAAAAGAAGAAAAAAATCAGGCTTGGAGAGAATAGGAATTATAATGCACTGTGGAAGAAAAGTAAATATCTGAAACTTATCTCTAGACCGTTTTGAAAATAGAATAGACCTTGAGGGTATGTATACTCCTGTGATTTCTGTCTGAAGGAGTGCTTGAGAATATATACCAGCTGCTGTATACATGCCTGTTTTTCTTTTAAGAATAACCTAAAAATAACCTATTTAGTAATATTAGGGTCGCTGAATATATTCATATAATAAAATAATATCCATTCATTAAAATAATTAAGGCTATTAAAACTCAATTAACTAAACTACAATTACCTATACTTATTAATTTGGAAATATGTTCATTTTATATATAAACAGATTACAAAATAATATGTATAGGAATAAACCTTTGAAATACATTCTGAATATGTGCAAAGAAGAAAGTCTAGAGCGTAGGTATCAAACTAATAGTGCTGATCTCTGTGTTGTGAATTTTCCCCCTGTGTACATACATTTTCTGACTTAAAAAAAAAAACCGTAAAGAACGTAGGTATCTTCTGAAATAATATCTTATTTAGAAAAATAAAGATTTAGATGGAAAACAAGAAGTAGAGATGACATTAAAGATAAAAGAGACTTTACTGAATAATCAAGGGGGAATATGTCCATTACTTCTTGATTTATTAAGTGCTTAGAAGCCCTCCACTAGGTGCTTGAGGTAGAGAAGTAAAGACATAGAAGTTTTTACCTTCACAGAACTTAGCGTGTAGGAGGGAGGGACAGAATGATGGATAGAATATAATTTCCAGGACTTACTTAAAATAGTGTGGTGGCATTGGAGATGAAGAGGAATGGATGAATTTAAAACATATTTTGGATGACAACTCACCGGTCTTGCTGACAGGTTGAAGATGGGGAAGAGGGAAAGGGAATTATCGAGGAATACTCTTAGGGTTTTGGCTGCTGTCATCCACTGAACTTAATAACAGGGAGAGACAGATATCAAAAGTTAAATTTTGGATGTACTAAATACAGTCTGGTGGTTAGGTCTTTGAGAGAACATGTCAGGTAAGATTGGTGGATAAATATGTTTGAAGCTTCATTGATTAATTGATGCTGGAGATAGAAATTTGGAAGATCATAAAAATAAATAAGACCATTAAAGCCGGGGCGCCTGGGTGGCTCAGTCATTAAGCATCTGCCTTCGGCTCAGGGCGTGATCCCGGCGTTACGGGATCGAGCCCCACATCAGGCTCCTCCGCTATGAGCCTGCTTCTTCCTCTCCTACTCCCCCTGCTTGTGTTCCCTCTCTCGCTGGCTGCCTGTCTCTCTGTCAAATAAATAAATAAAAATCTTTAAAAAAGAGAAAAAGACCATTAAAGCCAAGAGATTAAATAAGATCACTTAAGGGGAGAATGTGGCTAACTAAGGGCTGAGCCCTGGACCCCTCAAATGTAGGGAATGTTGGGAGAAGAAAAAGGCTGTCAACGTGGCTGAAGGATATCAAGAAGAAAAAAGATCACAGGACAGCCTGATGTTACAAAAGCTATGAAACAACAGGTTTTTTAACGAGTAAAGCATATTCTTTCGGGCTAAATATTGTTGATAAAACGGAAAAATGTCCAGTGGTTTTGGCGACACTGATGTCACTGAGAAGAGCCTAGTGAAGATAAGTTTTCCTATGTGATGGGGGTGAGAAGCCAGATTGGAATGGGCTAAAGAGTCATTCATCAGGTGTGGGTAAGGATTTTGTGAAAAGAAGGAGAGAAATGGATAGTATCTGGAAGGGGTGGTACATTAACACAGCTGTTTTTTTATTAAGACAGGGAAGAGTATGATGATTTTGTATGTGGTTTAGAATGACCCAGTAGAGATGAAGTGAGTGATGACCTTCTCGAGAGAGGGAGTAACTAAGAAGGAAAGCCCTTTTGAAAGGGAGGGAAGGAGGGGTCCAGAGCACGTGTGTGGGGATTAACATTTTTAGATGAAGGGTGTCATTGTCCACTGTAACTGAAGAAAGGCAGAGAATATGGCTATAAAGGCTGGTGGATATATAGATTTACTCATGGGACGACATAGGAATTCTTGTTTTATCCTATGAAGTAAAAAAAAACTCAGCTAAAAACTGGGGCTGGTTATAAAATTCATTTGCAAATTGATAAAAAGCTGAAGAATATTGAACTGTGAGCATAGAAAAGAACACTTTCTAAAGACATGTTCTGGGATTTTCAAGCAGCATAGTGTATTGTATTCATTTGAGGCATGAAAATATAATGATTAGCCTGTTGGCCTGTGTCATTTTTTACTGGAATGTTAAGTACTCAGGTATTGGGACAAAGGATGTGAAGACTTAGGTTCAACCAAGTTTGGGATGTTTGCAAGTCAGTATTACAGAGAGGGGTTAAGGGAGTTGAGGGTGCTTGCCAGGAAGTAAATAAATTAAAAGCTTAGTCAATCTAAGCTGTGAAGGTAGGGAGGGGACAATAGGTTTTGGGTGATAAATAGTGGATAAGTACCAGTATTAGCGGCTTAAAGGTCTCGATTAAATAAGATTATCTTCAAAGTGCTAGCGTAAGCAAACTGGAGTAATAAACTAAGGTTGGCAGAAATTAGAGTGCCTACCATCTGATTTCGGGACAGTGTGACTGGAAAGGGAACCCTGAAAAAAAATACATTAAGAAAATCAAAGAAATGAAGAGGCAAAAAGTTACATGGGTCATACATGTTCATGTTAAGTCCAAAGAATGTTAAAAAGTTGAGAGAGAGACAGTGACAGTGTGGCCTGGGAACTAAAATCTTTGGTGATTAGGGGAAGTTTCCTGAAAGGCAGTAGACATGAGATAGATAGATAGATAGATAGATAGATAGATAGATAGATAGATAAAGATGAGTTGAATGGATTGTGTTTTTGAAGATAAGGAGAGGCAAGTAGTTCAGAAACTGAATTTCTGGAGCTTGAATTACTCATCTCCAGTCCTCCATAGCTCCTGTGCAGGAATCATTTCCTATCTCAGGCGGTGCCAACACTGTCCTTCCACTGGCTTGGAGTTAAACCAATGTCCTCTTCATTGTCTTTAACTCAACGAACTGTATGGGGATCTTAACATCATCTAGTTAAGTCTAAACGTGGAACTCTCCCAATCCAAGAATTTGATAAAGGACTTAAGGGTAGGCTGGTTAGGCTGCCTATTTACTAATAAGAAAGCTTATCGGATTTATTGGGTAATATTGGATAAGAGCCTAATGAGACCAATCATCCCTCTTCCAGGCTCTTTGTCTCACACAACTGGGGTATCTGAGAGATACAGCGTCTTATTTCAGGGGCTCTGTTAGAAGCTGAATCCTCGCCCATCAAGGTCAGCGTTAAGAAGAAACTGAAAATGTAGAGGAATCTCTTAATCACCAATTGGATGTTCTAGAGGACATACTGAAAACATCTGAGAACGGAGAGGAATGGGGTTTGGATAGGATTAGGGATGTCCTAATTGAGCAAGGGTGAGTGAATCCAATGACACCAGATGGCATGGGGGTTTGGAACAATGAGAGAAAAAGTAGATATTTACTTCAGTTCTCTCTGAAGATGGATTATCTGAGAGTTTGAGAGTGTTGACACTCCGTGTAAGCTAGAGTTTTCCATATTCAGTTATTTTGGTATAGAGCCATGAGAGAGCAAAGCTCATTACATAAAGGGGAAAGTGATTTTGCCTTTTCAGATTTCAATTTACGGCTTTCAAAATACAAACGATGTCTTTGGCGTTTACGCATAGCCTAATAGGCATAACCTAAACTACACGCATGAGGCCATAAGATGTAGAAAGAAGAGGGATGCCTCATCGGAGAGACCAGGAAGGGCAGCTTGTAAGATTCAAACAGTCCTGAAAACTGAATCCATTATCACCATCTTTAGGATCTCCCAGTGATCCCAAAAAGTTTGTTGGTAGGACAATTGGAGAAGGATTTTGAGAGTTGGCAACTCCTGACTAATGATCTTCTGTATAAGCAGGCAGGACATAAAACATCTGTTCCAGGTAGTATGATAGAATAGTTGGAGAAGGAAAAGAGAGGGAACAAAGGCAAGAGATGTATTTACTGTAAAAGTTCGTAGGGGAAGAGGAAGTCGGGACCGGGAATTACAGGTAAGTGGTTGCTAAAAAAGAAAGAACTTAGTTTAAATTAACAGCTAGTATTTAATGTTGGTAAGCTCCTGTTAGGTGTCAGGCACTACACTACGGTTATTGCTGATTTAACTTGTTTAATCCCCATTAGGAAACAAACAAACAACCAAACAAACAACAGATGTATGTAATTCCAACCTCCATCTTCTAGACCAAGAAATAGAGACCTGCAGAGGTCAAGTATTCTGCTAGGGTCATGAAGCCAGTGAGTGGGGCCAGGAGTAACACACCTTCCATCTGTCCCTGGACCTCTTTCTCTCAACAGCCAGGAATCCAAGCTAAGGAATGAAAGCATAATTCAATAAATCAAACAACCTTGTTTTAGCAGAAAAAAATTTACAAGTCAGGAATATTAGAGAATTAGGAAATAGGTTCTAGGAAAGATTTAGCATATTTCTGAGGTCATGTCAGGCTGATCATAAATATGAATGTAAATATCATAAATATAAAAAATAGTGAAAATTTGATTATTTATTTCTGATGTGAGCACTTGTATCAGAAAAAATGTTTAGACAGGGCTAGCTGCGTGGTAGGCAGCCTGTGAAGTCAGGACTCTGTGCTTAGAGGAGCCACACGCTTTGTTGAATGCTTTAATGTCACCAGAGCATGATTCTTAATTTGTTTTGAAAAGGGGGTCTTGCATTTACATTTTGCATGGGAGGCCTTGTGGATTACGTCACTGGTCCTATATGTAGATAATGACATGTTTGGCAAATTATCCCAACATACCGATATACTTAAATTACATCTGATTTCAGCCAAAATGAAAGCACTCAAAGAGTTGATGGTTGAAAATTTGGAATGCATTATTAAAACATAAACAGATGAATTTTATCACATGTGCCATGTTCACACAAAACAAAGCAAAACAACCTATCTCTGGGTCTGAAAACATGGAAGTCGATTGCAACTAATTAGCTAATTTTAAAGAATTTTGGAAGGATATCTGAATTACTGGTAAGGTAAAGCCTGTAAGAGTGTTCCAGGAAGTAGGTTCAGCCAAACCAAAAAAAAAAAAAAAAAAAAAAAAAAAAGAAATGATCCAACTTAGTTTCAGAAGAAAATGCACAGAGGAGTGACAAGGCAGTCCCACAGCATTTGCCAGCTCGACATGGGAAGACAATAAGAGAACAGATGGGAATAGAAAGTAAAAATTCACTCCCAGAGAAATGCAGACATCTTTTGTCCAGCAGAAGAGCATTCCCCACAATAGGCTAAGTCTTCGAGGACACATCAGCCAAAATGGATGAGGAAAACCTTCCAAATCTGCTGGGTTTTTGCTAATGCCATTCAGTCATTAGCGTGTGGAATGAAAAAAAAAATGCCACCTAATTCTGTGGGGGCCCAAGCAGACATGTGCATGGTAATGTGAGGTTTCAATAAAATTTCTGCTTCCGTGTATGGGGCAATAAAGGACAGAGACGGGAACTTCTATTCCATTCAGTAACATATTCCTTATTAGCACTCTTTAGAGTGGGGGGTGTAACACTGCAAATAAATCAGTAAATTGTTCTGTAATAAATAATCCAAATCCTATTCCTTCCCACCTTCCTAAACGTTCTCAGTATGTCTGTGATAAAAGAATGGCTCTGGATTGTTAGTATCCTAGGCAATAGAAAAACTGAGTGTTTTGGGTCAAGATACACTTCTGATAGAGAGCTTTTGTCTACTCTAAGAATATAATAGTCTTTTGTTGTTGTTTTATTGCGCTCGTATATGTGTGCTCCTATATAAAAACCTAATGAAATCATACAAAGGCACCAAGAGTTCCATGTATTAAATGGAATTTAGCCTGATTAACCATTTCTTTCACTATATGACCATATAAAGGTACATATTTATTTCTTGGTGGGGTGGCTAAGGGTATACATTTAATCACAAAAATGCTGTAACCCAAATGCATATATTATGCCATTTAAAAATATAAATAGTTGCTAAAAATTCTAAATGGATTACCAGAACATTCATTAGTTTTTTTGTTGTTTTCTTCTCCAAGGAATACAGATACTCTCTTAAGTGTCAGAAGCAATTTTATTTTCCTAGTACCGGGTATTGATTTGTAGATTTTTAATTGGATGGTGTTGCAGGAATATTGTTTTGATTATTTATTAGCAAGCATAACTTCAACAAGCAGTATACAGAGTAATGTCTCTGCAGTGTAAACTATAATAAAATTGATGTAACGTGAGAAGCATCACATTGCCTGTATCTGAATCAAGAAACCATAATTCAGAAATCCATATTATCTGAAACTCATTATTTTTCTTTCATCATTCAACAAACATTTATGCCAGATGGTAAGGACATAGAGAGATAAACAAATTCTGCATTTTATTAATCTCTGTATTCCTAGCAAAGGGCACAGTGCCTAACACGTAGTAAGCATGCAACATTGTGCTTTCTACTGAAGTAAATGGTTTGGAACATGGGGCTCCACAGAGGGAATCATGTGTATGTAAGGAGCACACACCATGTGCTAGGATAGTAGGGATTTGGTTTCAACTTTTGGTTCAGTATTAAACAAGTAATAGTTGTTGAAATCTTAGTTACCCCAATTATATAAAACAGAAATCTCCTCCCATTGGAAAAAGTTATTTTCTCCACCCCCCCAATTTTATTGAGCCATAACTGGCATACAGCATTGTAAAAATTAAAGGTGTACAATGTGTTGATTTGAACCACTTACATATTGAAAAATGATTATACATTAGCTAGTAACTCCATCACGTTGTATATAATTAGGATTTCCTTTGTGTGGTGAGAACATTTAAGATCTAGTCTTTCATCAGGTATGAAGTATGTAAAACAGTATTATTAACTATAATTGAAATGCTGAACATGAGATTGCCAGAACTTATTTGTCTTATAGTTAGAAGTTTGTACCCTTTAACAGGGTATAAACTCTCTCCCAACTTCACCAATCCCTAGCCCCTGGTAATCATCACTTGAATATCTGTTTATTAATATCTGAGATCAGCTTTTTTTAGATTGCACATGCAAGTGATATCATACAGTGTTTGTCTTTTGATTTCTGACATTTCATTTGGTGTATTGTTCTCAGGGTCCATCCATGTTGCAAATGGCAGGATTTTCTTCATTCTTATCACTGAATAATATTCTATTGAATTATTTGTGTGCGTATGTGTATCTATATCTCTATCTATTTCTCTATCTCACATCTTCTTTATCCATTCATCTGTTGATGAACACTTAGGTTGGTCCCTGTCTTGGCTGTTGTGAAAAATGCTGCAATGAACATGGGACTGCCAGTAGATCTTCAAGGTCAAATTTTCATGTCCTTTGAATATATGCCTAGAAGTGGAAATGCTGGATTATATGGTAGTTCTCTGTTGATTTTTTTTCAGGAACCACCATACTGTTCTCCATGGGTTCTCTTTTCTCCATGTCCTCACTAACAGTTGTTATGTCTTATCTTTTTGATGATAGCCATTCTAAAAGGTGTGAGGTAATATCTCCTTGCGGTTTTAATTTGCATTTCCCTGATAAATAGTGATGTTGAGTACCTTCTTATGTACCTGTTGGCCATCAGCATATTTTCTTTATTTTTTTAAAGATCTGTATATTTTCTTTGGAGAAATATCTAGTTAGCTCTCTGCCTATTTTTTCATCAGGCTTTGTTTGTGTGTGTGTTTGTTTTTGCTATTGAGTTGTGTGAGCTCTTTATATATTTCAGATATTAACCCCTTATCAGACATGGGGTTTGCCAATATTTTCTTCCATTCAGTAGTCTGTTCATGAATTTTTTTGTTTCTATCACTGTGCAGAAACTTTTTAGTTTGCTGTGGTCCCACTTACCAATTTTTACTTTTGTTGCTTATGCTTTTGGTGTCATATCCAAAAAAATCATTGCTAAGACTAGTGTCAGGGAACTTTCCCCCATGTTTTCTTTTATGAGTTTTACATTGTCAAGTCTTTAATCCATTTCAAGTAGATTGTTGTGAGTGATATAAGACAGAGGTCCACTTTCATTCCTCTGCATGTGGTCATCCAGTTTTCCCAGCACCATTAATTGGATAAACTAACCTGTTTTTCAGTGAGTATTGGCACTTACTTTTTAAGGATTGGCATTACTTCTTCTTTAAATTTTTGGTAAAATTCACCACTGAAACCATCTAGTCTCGGGCTTTCTTTTGTTGGGAGGTTTTAGTAACTGATTAAATCTCCCTGTTCATTATTAGTCTGTTCAGAGTTTCTGTATCACCATAATTCCATCTTGATAGATTGTGTGTTTCGGGGAATTTATCCATTTCTCCGAGTTTACTCAATTTGTTGGTGTATGATTGTTTATACCAGTCTCTCATGATCTTTTGTCTTTCTGAAGTAGCAATTGTAGTATGTCCTCTTTCATTGCTAATTTTATTGAACTCCTCCCTTTTTTCTAGGTTAGTCTAGGTGAAGTTAATTTTGTTGATCATTGAAATATTTTCAAGAAACTAGCTCTTAGTTTTACTGATCTTTTCTATCGCGTGTGTTTTTTTAATCTCTTTTATGTATTTATGCTCTGATCTTTGTTGTTTCCTTACTTTTGCTAATATTAGGCTTAGTGTGTTCTTTTTTAGTTCCTTGGGGTATAAAATTAGGTTGAGTTCTTTTGTTTTTCTTAATGTGAATGTGTATCACTGTAAACTTCTCTCTTAGCACAGCTTTTCTGAATTCCCAAGTTTGAAGTGTTTGAGTTTCCATGTTTGTTTGTTTCAAGATATTTTTTGATTTCTTCTTGGGCCTGTTGGTTGTTCTGGAGCAAGTTATTCATTCTCTACATATCAGTGTATTTTCCTGCTCTCCTCCTGTTAATGATTTTGAGTTTCACATCACTGAGATTTAGAAAAGAAATCTGGCATGATTTCAATCTTCTTACATTTGCTAATACTTTTTTTGTGACCTGTGATGTAGCCTGGAGAATATTTGCATGTGTGCTTGAAAAGAATGTGTTCTTCTGCTGTTCGATGAGAGGTTCGTGCATGTTTATTAGTTCCTTTTGGTCTAGAGTCTGGTTCAAATCCAGTATTTCTTTGTTCATTTTTTTTTTTTGGACAATCCATTGATGAAAGTGGGATATCTACTATTAATAGATTGTTGTCTATTTCTCCCTTCATATCTGTTAATATTTGCTTAACATATTTGGTTGCTCTGATGTTGGCTACATATATATTTACAGTTGGCTATACTCTTGATGAATTGTCCCCTGTATCATGACATCATGACCTTTTCTTGTCTCTTGTTACTGTTTTTGGCTTAAAATCTATTTTACATAATATATATGCAAGTATAGCTACCTCTGCTCTCTGTTGGTTGCCACTTCCATGGAATATTTTTTGTGCATCTTACAAATATAACAGTCTATTTTATGTTGATAACAACTTAAGTTGCATGGCAAGGCTCCACCCTACTCCTCCTTTTATGTTTTGGATGTCATTGTTCAGCTCTTGTCATACTGTGTATTCACTAACATATTACTGTAACTATAGTTATTTTGTAAAATTCTTGCCCTTTAAAGTTTATGTTAGTGAAGTGTTTAACATTGCACATCACAGAACTAGAGTTCTTAATTGAGTATATTCTTACTTTTAGCATTGTGCTATATATTTTCATATGATGTTATGTTACTAGTTAGTCTTATTTTAACTTGAAGACCTCCTTTTAACATTTTTTTTTCATATAGGTCAAGTGGTAATGAATTTCCTCAGGTTGTATTTATCTGAGAAAGTCTTTAACTCTCCTTCATTTCTGAAATAAAGCTTTGCTGAGTAAAATATTCCTGGTTGGCAGGTTTTTTTTTTTTTTTCTTTTGGCACTTTAAATATGCCCTCTTAAACTCTCTTGTCCTGTAGTAGTTCTGTTGTGAAACCATTAATAGCTTTGGGGCACCTGGCTGGCTCAATTGGAAGAGCATGCAACTCTTGATCTCAGGGTTGCGAGCTCAAGCCCCACGTTGGCTGTAGAGATCACTCTAATAATCAATCAATCAATCAATCAATCAGTTAACAGACTTATGGGAGTTCTCTTGTAAGTTAAAAGCTTTTCTTCCGTCTAGTTGGTTTTAAGGTTCTCCTTTGGTTTTTTATTTTTGTCAGCTTTTTTTATAATATGTCTCGCAGAGGATGTCTTTGAGTTGATTTTTTTGGTGACTCATGAACTTCATGAGTCTAGATACCCAAGTCTTTCTCCAGAATGGTAAGTTCTCAGCCTTCTTCTTCTTCTCTCTTCTCTCTTCTCCTTCTCCTCTTCCTTCTCCTTCTCTTTTTTTTAATTACTTTTTGTCTTGAGAAATGTCATGAGCTCATTTAGCATGTTTAGTGAAACAAAGTGAAAGCTGTAGGAAATTATTAGGGGAAGTCTTTGGCTATGAGCATTCCTTTGGCTTTAAGCAATTGCCGTTTTTCCTCAATAAAGGAAAAAATAACTTTCTTTGCCTCTTCCTTCATTACCCCTAAATTCTTTTTTTTCCTTTTTAATTTAATTTTTTATTTTAATTTTTAAAATTTGAGTATAGTTGACATGATGTTAAATTAGTTTCAGGTGTGCAACATAGTGATTTGACAAGTGTATACATTATGCTATGTTCACCACAAACGTAGCGACCACCTGTCACCATACAACTGTTACAATAACATTGATTCTATTCCCTATGCTGTGCCTTTTATTCTTATGACTTATTCATTTTATATATGGAAGCCTATGCCTCTTATTTCCCTTCATCCATTTTGCCCATCACCTCCTTCCCTTCCCTCTGGAACCATCAGTTTGTTCTCTGCATTTATCAGTCTGGTTCTGCTTATTTATTTATTTATTTATTTATGTGTTAGATTCTGCATATGAGTGAAATCATATGGTATTTGTCTTTCTTAGTCTGTTAAGTCTTCACCTAGCAGAATAACCTGTAGGTCCATCCATGTTCTCACAAATGGCATGATCACATTTTTATGGCTGTGTAATATTCCATTATATACCATTTTCTTTATCCATTTGTCAGTGGACATTGATATTGCTTCCATATCTTGGCTCCTTAGCATATATATTCTAGATCCATCCATTTTGTCACAGATGATACAATCTCATCCTTTTTCATGTCCGCCATCATTTCTTTAAAAAAGCTTTCTGTCCACTTCTTGCTATCCTCTCCTGGAACTCCAATGAGTCACAAAGTTTTTCTTCTAATGACACCCCATAAATCAGGGAGGCTTTCTTTACCTTTTTAACTTTTTAAAATTGTGATTACATAATTTTAAAGTCTTATCTTCGATCTCATAGGTTCCTTGGATCTGCTTGATCTGTTCTGATGTCGATGTTTTTTCATTGCATTTTTCATCTCATTCATTGTTTTCCTCAGCTGCAGAATTTGTATTTGGTTCTTTTTTATATGATTTCTGTTTTTTTTTTGTTGTTGTTGTTGTTGTTAAACTCATTTTGTTCTTGTATTGTTTTCTTGGTTTTGTTGAATTGGCCTTTTTTATTCTCTTATAATTATTGAGCTTTTTTTTTTCATTGAGCTTTTCTAAAACAACTATTTTGATTTTTTTTTAAGTTGGTAAATCACAGATCCCCATGTGTTTTGGTGTGGTTACGAGAAGTTTGTTGTGATCCTTTGACAGTGTTCTGTTACCTTGGTTTTTCGTGCTCCTTGATGCTTTGCCTGTTGCCTTCATATGAAGTAGCAATCACTCCTACAGTCTCTACTACTTGACTTTGGGGAAGAAATGCCTCTGTCAGCCCTGCGAGGGATTCTGAGGCTTTCTCAGGCCTATCAGTATAGTTTCCTTACACATCTTGCTCCTTTTTGTGGTATAATTCTTAAGCTTGCATGTCTTCTCTTTAACCTGTCATGCACCAGGCCCAGTGCTGATGGCCTGTCTTTTGCTTTCCCAAAGATGACACTAAAGCTCTAGTTTGTGATCTTTCTCTGGCCTGAAGATTGGTCCTTCATTTACATGTACTCACTACCTGCCTTCCAAAGCCTGCTCTTGCCACTGCCATTGGGAAAATGCACAAGAAGCCAGCCATAGGGTGGGCTGCATGTGAGTGAGGGATTTAGAGCACTGGGGTCACCTGTAAGCCAGTTGTAGGGATCCATGGGCAAGGCATTCTGTGTGACGTGACTCACAGGCTGGCTTCTGGATGGAATCAGTGCCATGGTTAGTAGTGTCCACATCATTTTGATGTCCCCATGAGTATCCTGTCTTCTACCCTCCCCACCACTTGCCCCACATGGGCCATTTAGCTTATGGTTCAGTACTGTGGGTAGGGCAAGAGAGACATGTCTCCTTTGGTAGCATCCGGCATACTGGGGAAGGTGGGTGCTCACTCACTGGCTTTCATTTTCCCCCACAGAAGAAATGCCCAAGGAAATCTCTCCTGGCTTTAATCTGTGTGACCTTGGGGGAGGGATGACTTAGGCAGGGTCAGCCTGTTCCTGTTACTCTGATACATTCAAAGTCAAATATATATATATATATTTATATATATATATTTGTCCAGCAACAGTACTAGAACTTCTCCTCTGAAAACCCGAATTTCTGCAGAGGCTATGTTGTCTGTCAGTGATTGTTGAAACCTGTGTTCTTCAGGGGCTTACAGATCACAGCTTAGAGTAGATGGAGTTGGTTCATGGGCTACAACAGGGTTCCTAGCTGGGATGGAGTCCTGTCTGCCTATTTCCTGATGCGTGGGTGAGCAAGATCTTTCTAGCTTCCTTGACATGTGGTGCTAGGTCCCATGGCTCTCTCAAAGCCACTTTTGTCTAGGGTTGGATGCTGAATTTTTGTTTTGGAGATGAGGGACAAAACAAGTGTTGTATTTGGCTGCCACAATGCTGATATTACTCTGAAAAGGTTTTTTGAGAGTTAAAGGCCTCACTGGTTCAGGCAGTTATTATTAAATGTAAAGTATTGTAAAATATGTTATTTTAATGAAGAAATATTCTTTTATTCAGGAGCACTAATTCTTGTTGCCCTTGGATCAGCATAGAACTTGGACTGCTTACAGAAGTTTATCATATTTACTCCTTATAGTTGCTGAAGTCTCAGCTTGATTTTAATTCTCGAATTTCCTAATCACCCATGTTATAAATCCTTTAAGTAGTTAATATTGAAATATTCACAATATCTTATCTTAGAGTAATATATGAAAGAAATTATTGGGGGTACTGTACTTTCTCACAAAATTCATATACACCTATTAGATGCTCTCATTGAATCTTAATTGCCTTTTTGAAGTTTAATTATATTTGATAACACAGTTTGTCTGAATTGTTATTAAATTGTTCCAGGTCATTTTCCAGCTGCTGAGGTTTTTTTAATGGAACACAAGTAATCTATATTCTTGACCAAAAAGCATAATTTCAGTTATTTCAGTTTCTCTTTAGTTATGCACATCCAGAATCTTAACTGTGTTCATGTTTATTTGGCCCTAATATCATGAATTTAATTATATATTAAATCTGTAGCCCTCTTGTTAAATAAAGGGGCACCATTAAATGCATTATTTTCATTTAGACAGTAAGAAAAATAGTCATCTTTACATCATGGCCTTGAACTTATTCCTCATTTGTTTGTTTTTATATTACTAGACTTTATTTTTTAGAACAGTTTTACATTTACAGAAAAAAAGAGCAGATAGTAGGTTTCCTATAAACCCTCCATAGTCTTTACTGTTATTAATATCTTATATTAGTATCTCACATTTCTAATAGTGAACCAGTATTGATAAATTATTAGTAACTAAAGTCTTTAGTTGTTTCAGTTTTTCTTGTTTTATACCTAGTCCCCTCATTTATTGCAGGTTTCTATCCATGATGTTATATTGCATTTAATCATCAGTTCTTTTCAGATTTGTCTTTGGTGGGGCAGTTTTTCAGATTTTCCTTGTTTTTGATGACCTTGACAGTTTTGAGGGATATCGGTCAAGTATGTTGTGGAATACTCTTTTACTGGAAACTGTTCAATGCTTTTTCATGGTTAGATTGAGAAAATAAGTTTTGGGAAGCAAGACCACAGAGGCAAAGTCCCATTTTCATCACATCATATCAGGGGTACAAACTAAGAACATGATATATGACTGTTGACATTTACCTTGATCACTAAAGTAGTGCTTGCCAGATTTCTCCTCTGTAATGTTGAACTTTTATTTCCTCCTTTCCATACTGTACTGTTTGGAAGAAAGTCACCTCTAGGATAGGGTATCTACATCATGTATTTGAAATTCTTCTGTATGGACATTTTTTCTTTGTTCATTTATTAATTATTTAACCTTTTATATAAATTAGTGTGGAGTTATATATATATATATATATATATATAGTCATTTTATACTTAAGATTGTAATGCCTACTTTGTTGCTCAAATTTTTCCATCCTTGGCCCATTTGGGAGTCTTTACATTAGCTCCCATGACCTTTGACATACCTTTTCTTTGTGTGTCTGTGTGTGTCTTTGGGCACGTTATTGTTTTATGGCATTGGAAGATACTCCAGGATCATGTTAGCTATGTCCAGCCCTATCCCTAGAGTCAGCCAATTCTCCAGGGATGTCTGGTTCTTTGTGTTAGAAATCAGGGTCTGGGCATTAGATGTGCTTGTTACTAGTGGGTATCATTTATTTTAAGCCCTCTCAGCTCAGATGATGGGGCAAAGAAAGATATGCATATATATTAACTCATGTCTATGCATACATCAATAAACATGTCTACGTGTAAAACCACCTGTATCTATATTAAGGTAAGCATAGAGTGTTAGTGATATTCCCAACTCTAATACATTACCACGTGGGTATTCAGCCTTCTCTCTTGCTTATTTGTAAATTTGCACTCTAACAGTGAGAAACTTGGATCCTATCATCTGCCATCCGTTTACCTAATCATTTAATTTCAGTTTATATATAAAGCAGCAATATCAAAATTGTCCACCCATACCTCTGTGCCAAGCAGCCTTTTGAACCAGAGTACATTTCTTATATGCAGTCCCTTTTGCCTGTGGTCTTACACATTTCACTTATTTCTAGAGTTACTCAGGCCACTGCCTTTCCCACACTTCCTTCAGTGAGGTTTTTCCATACGTTTGTTTAATAGCATTAGATTCTCTTGTCACAATCTGCATGCTTTTCTGAGATTCCTCCAACAACCTCAGTGATTTTTTTTAAAAAGTTGCATAAACTAAGTTTTATTCTTTGTGCAGTAAATTTACATGGGTTTTGACAAAGGCATAATGGCATGTATTCATTACAGAATGTATATAGTTTCATTGCCCTAAAAAAAATCCCCTGTGCTTTACCTAGTCATCTCCCCACCTTCTCCCTGAATGTATGGCAACCACTGATATTTTTACTTTCTGTATTATTTTGCCTTTTCCACAGTGTCATATAATTTGAATCATAAAGTAGGCAGTCTTTTTAGACTGGTTTCTTTCAGGATGCATTCAATTTTTTCCATGGTTTTTTGTTGCTTGATACCTCATTTCTTTTTTCACAAAATACAATATTCCATTTTGCTGATGTACTGCAGTTTACCCACTCACCTATTGATGGATATTTTGGTTACTTCTACTTTTGGCAATATGAATAAAGTTGTGATAAGTATTCATGTGCAGGTCTTTGTGTGTACACAACTTTTCAACTCAGTTGAGTAAAGAATAAAGATTACTATATCATATGGGAAAACTGTGTTTGGTTTTGTAAGACACTGCTAGATTGTCTTGATATTCTTTAGTTTCAACTATATCCTCACTGATTTTCTTCCTGCTGGATCTTTCAATAACTGAAAGAGAGATGTTGAAGTCTCTAACTGCAAAAGTGGAGACTACTGTCTCTATACTTTAAGCAGTATTTTTTAATAGACAACATGTAATTGCACATTGTTGTGTGTTTTTTTTTAAATGCACTTCTGCAGTCTCTGACTTTTAACTGGTGTATTTAGACCATTCACATTTAACATGATTATTGTTATAGTTGGATTAATATCAACCAGATTTGTGCCTGTTTTCTCTTCATTACATTTGTTCTTTTTTGTCCTTTTTATGTTACCAGGCCTTTTCTGTCCTTGCTGATTTTAATTGAGCATTATATTGATTCCATTTTCTCTCCTCTTTTAGCATATCACCTAGACTCCTTTATTTTACCTGTTTGAGGGCTTGCTTTAGAGCCTACAGTACACATTTACAACTAATCTAGTTCACTTTCAAATAACAGTGTACTGCTTCACTGATAGTGCAGGCATTTTATAACCTAATGTTTCCAGTTTCTCCTTTCTTTCTTTTTTTTTTTTAATACTTTATTTATTTGACAGAGAGAGAGAGACAGCCAGTGAGAGAGGGAACACAAGCAGGGGGAGTGGGAGAGGAAGAAGCAGGATCCCAGTGGAGCAGGGAGCTCAACGCGGGGCTCGATCCCAGGACCCTGGGATCACGCCCTGAGCCTAAGGCAGATGCTTAACGACTGAGCCACCCAGGTGCCCCTTCAGTTTCTCCTTTCTGTCCCTTATAACATGACTATCATTTAGTTAACTTAACCATCTGCTTTAACCACCCACTACATTGCTGTTACCAGTTTGGACAAACAGTTGTCTATTAGATCAGTTAGGAATAATATGAATAAAATATTTAATTTCCCCTATTTAGCCCTTCCCTGACACAATTTCCTTTCTTTATATAGTTCTGAGTTTCTGACCTATGCCATTTTCCTACCGTCTGAAGAAAGTCTTTTAACGTTAATTGCGGGCAAGTTCACTGGAAACAAATTTCCTCAGTTATTGTTTGTCTGAGGAAGTCTTTATTTTTCTTCTACTTTTGAAAGATACTTTGGATGTGGAATTCTGGGCTGGTGTATTTTTCTTTTATTTTAACACCTTAAACATGTCAGTCCAGTACCTTCTTGCTTACATGCTTTGTGATAAGTCTCATGTAACTGATCCTGTAGGATCTGTAGGGAATGTGTTCTTGTTCCAGCTGGCTTCTTTCAAGGTTTTTCCCTGTCTTTGGCTTTCTCTGGTTTGAATATGATACGTTATGGTGTAGATTTTTTATTATCTGTCCTTCTAATTGTTATCTGAGCTTCCTTCTCTTGCTTTGGTGCCTGTCATTAATTTTGAATTTTGAGAAAAATAATTAATATTGAAAAATTCTCAGCTATTACCACCTCAGATATTTCTCTTGCATTTTCTCTTTATTTATTAACATTTTTAATTCTTTCTTTTTGCATTTTAGTTAGGTAAGCTTGTATTGACAAGTCTTCAGGGTTAATGATTCTTTTTTTAGCCAGTCCATCCTACTGATAGGCCCGTCAAATGCAGTCGTCTTTTCTGATAGCATTGATTCTAACATTTTGTTTTGTCGTTTCCTTAGAGTTTTCCTTAATCTGCTTACATTATCTATCTATCCTTGAATGCTATCTACATTTTCTATTAGAAATCTTTACGTATTAATCATAGTTACTTTATTCAGTTAGTTAGTTAGTTAGTTTCAGGAGTAGAATTTAGTGATTCATCACTCACCCACAGCAGTGCTCATCACAAGTGGCCTCCCTAATCCCCATTAACCATTTAGCCACACCCCCTTGCCTACCTCCCCTCAAGTGACCCTATTTGTTCTCTGTACTTAACAGCCTGTTTTATGGTTTGCCTCTTTTTTTCCCCACATGTTCATTTGTTTTGTTTCTTAAGTTCCACATGTGAGTGAAATTATATAGTATTGTCTTTCTCTGACTTACTTATTTCAGTTAGCATAATACACTCTAACGCTATCTACATCATTGCAAATGACAAGATTTCATTCTTTTTTATGGCTGAGTAATATTCTAGTGTGTGTGTGTGTGTGTGCGCGCGCGCACGCGCGCCTCACAACTTCTTTATCCATTCATTGGTTGATGGACATTTGGACTCTTTCCATAATTTGGCTATTATTGATAATGCTGCTACAAACATTGGGGTGCATGTGTCCCTTTTAATCAGTGTTTTTGTATCCTTTGGGTAAATACCTAGTAGTGCAATTGCTGGATCACAGGGTAGTTCTGTTTTTAACTTTTTGAAGCACCTCCATACTCTTTTCCACAGTGGCTACGCCAGTTTGCATTCCCATCAGTAGTGTTGGAGGGTTCCCCTTTCTCAGCATCCTTGCCAACACTTTTTTGTTTCCTTTGTTGTTAATTTTAGCCATTCTGTTCTGACTGGTGTGAGGTTGAATTGTATTTCCTTGATGCTGAGTGATGTTGAGCATCTTTTCATGTGTCTCTGTTAGCCATCTGTATATCTTCTTTTGAAAACTGCCTATTCATGTCTTCTGCCTATTTCTTAACTGGATTATTTGATTTTTGGGTGTTGAGTTTGAAAAGTTCCTCATAGATTTTGGCTACTAATTCTTTATTGGATATGTCATTTGCAAGTATCTTCTCCCATTCCATTGGTTGTCTTTTAGTTTTGTTGATTATTTCCTTTGCTGTGCAGAAGCTTTTTATCTTGATAACGTCCCAATATTTCATTTTTCCTTTTGTTTCCCTTGCCTCAGGAGACATGTCTAGTAAGAAGTTGGTATGGCTTAGGTCTAGGAGGTTGCTGCCTGTGTTCTTCTCTAGGATTTTGATGGTTTCTTGTCTCACATTTAGGTCTTTCATCCATTTTGAATTTATTTTTGTGTATGGTGTAAGAAAATGGTCCAGTTTCATTCTTCTGCATGTGGCTGTCCAGTTTTCCCAGCACCATTTGTTGAAGAGAGTATCTTTTTTCCATTGGATGTTCTTTCCTGCTTTGTTGAAGATTAGTTGACCATAGAGTTGAGGGTCCAGTTCTGGGTTTTCTATTTTGTTCCATTGATCTGTATCTGTTTTTGTGCCAGTACCGTACTGGCTTGATCACTACACCTTTGTAATATAATGTATTAATTGTAGTTACTTTAAATTCACTATTTGATAATTCCACAATGCTGCCATATACAAGTCATCTTCTCATGCTTGCTTTGTCTCTTCAGACTGTGTTTCATACCTTTTAGCATACCTTGTAACTTTCTGGTGGAAATCCGGGCCTGATCTATTAGCTGATGAAAACTGACACATAAACACTAATGTGAGGTTTTATTTTAATCTGACTGGGAGCCTGGCTCTGTTTAAGTTTGCTCTAGCTGTAACTACCAGAGGCTTCAGATTCCTCCAATATCCTTGTTTATCCTTGTTGTATTTGGGGCCCCTAGAACTAAATCTTGAAGTATGTCTCACAGCTATTGTAAATAAAATCCACTGTTACCATAAGAGCCCTATTATGGGAAACTTGGGGCGTGGGGGAGGGAAGCAATCTATAATGTTATAAATAAATCTCACTTTTTAAGTGGGGCATGAATTCCTAAGATTTGACCTCTCTCCCACTCCCATTTAAGTGAGACATACAAACTAGAAGTAGATTTGACTAATTGTCCTTAATCCAGTTTGGGTAAGGTTCTGGTAAAGTCTTTTATTTTGGAGAGTAGACCTTTTTTATGGAGAACAGTCTAGGCATATTTCAAAATGGTTAGTTTTGCCCTCTCCTTGCCAGAAACACACAGTGGTTTTCTTGGCTCTTTTCCTTAAGGACCTGGTGAGGTTTCTGCAGGTAAAACCCATGAAAGTGTGGGGCGTAAGAATTCTGACCTGGCACGGAGCTGCTGGATTCATATACTGGTAAACACACTTGATGGATTCCAGGGGGCTGAGTGTGGACTAGCTTGAGAGAGACCAGCTCCTCCTTTTGCTCCTTAGAACTTGAGCCAAGGGCACAGCAGTGTGAATACACTTTACTACCCTAGCTCAAAGACTCGGTCAGGATGCTGGGAACATTGAGGATGTTTGTCAGTATATGTGTCTGCACATCCTGTGTGTTTCTAATCACAAAGCACCAATAGTTAGGTGCGTGGAACCACCTGCTGAGTTAAATAATGCAGAGGTAGTCAGTTTTATTCTCTAGCACTGCTCCCCTGAGATTTCATAGTGGAAGAGCAGTTACGAGGAGAGAACTTCTTCCCCATAGTGTAAATGTGTTTCTGGGAGGAGAAATGGAGTATTGGTGGCCACAGACACCCAGTCTTTTGGTCTGACAATTTATGAATGTATACCAGCATTCTAGTGAAGCATCTGACAGGAAAGTGATACTCATTGCATGGGGAAGAGAGGATATAAGAGTCTCCATGAATGGGGTATTTGGGGAAGCTTCAGGGAGAAAGTTCATGAAGGTGGTCTTAAAGATGGAGAACTCAGGAGCCGTTAAAAGCAATGAGAGAGTTGGAAATGAGAGGCCAAGACGGTTTTATAACATATTGTCCTGCTGTTGATCTGGAGGTCTTTGAACATACCAACACATGCAGACTAGTCTGCATGGGCATCTGGCCTATATTTGACTTCTCTGAAAAGTAGAGGATCAAAAAAAATTTTGGTTCTCTGTGGCATAGTAGAATAAATAAGCAAAAATAAAAATCTCTCCTGTGAAATATTTTAAAGCATATCAAAAGATATGCTTTAAACACACCTGGAGCTCTTAGTAGGTAATTAAAATACCCATCTATTTTCACAGTAATTTTAAAGGTTAAGAATGAATTGAAAAATGTTTTGAATAATATACTTACCCATAAAGTATTCATAGTCGTCAGGTGATAAATCACTTGAAGGAACATCATGATCCATTGTTACCGTGGAAAATTATATTAAGCTGTATTTTAACTAGTTCTTCAGTCAAATGTACTGATTTCTAGGTGTGAAAACAATGTAAAAAGTTGAGTAACTATGTAAACACTAAGATTCATTTCTTACAGATATAAATATTCAAATAACCTTTAGACATCACTTCACTGAATGACTCTATCTCGAGCTTTAAAAAAGAATTTCTGCCTTAACAACAAGACCAGTTTTGTAAGAGGATCACAGTGTTTGTCAATAAACTGGGGACTCCAAAAGGGAGGAAATGTTTAATATTTGATTTATTAGAGATCTAAACACCAGTCACCTTCTTCAAAATCTGGTGTTTTTATGTGGTCCCCAAGTTGACTGGGTCTTGATATTTTTATTCTATATATGTAAAACTTCATCTTTCAGGGGCGCCTGGGTGGCACAGCGGTTAAGCGCCTGCCTTCGGCTCAGGGCGTGATCCCAGCGTTAAGGGATCGAGCCCCACATCAGGCTCCTCTTCTATGAGCCTGCTTCTTCCTCTCCCACTCCTCCTGCTTGTGTTCCCTCTCTCGCTGGCTGTCTCTATCTCTGTGCAATAAATAAATAAAATCTTTAAAAAAAAAAAAAAAAACTTCATCTTTCAAAGTTATACGCTTTTTTCCTTGAGGGTAAAGAATTGCATTGTTAAATTCCTTTAGGGGCCCTATTTCTCAGGATGAGAAAGGCTGTGATAGGATTTTTAGTTTTGTAGTAATGTACCTTTTAGTTTTGTAGTTATGAATCAAGTGCCTGCCCATTGATCTTGATGGGGTCACAGAGGTGACAAAAGGGAATTGTCACCCCAGTCAGAAGCCACGTAGACCTAGAGATACCATGTGCTTCAATTACCCCTGACATTTAGAAGCTACCTGATAGCCCTGTAGAAACTCTGAATTGGCTCTTTGAATAGCTACCTCTAATAGTATTTGGGGAACATATCCCAGAGCAGAGCCATATTCCCTCCTCATATAAAAGAATTGGCAGAAGCCATCTGCAAAGGACAGTGGTATCCAGCAGAACAAAGGGTCAGTAGCTAAGAACATGACTTAGATGACACCATACAACCTCGGGCAAAGAGTGACCTTCTGAAGAGTCAGGTTGCCTGCCTAACACCAGTATAACGGAGTTGCTTACCTCTATGCATGTGATGTTTACAGGTCATTAACTTTACCATCTCTACCACCAGTGGCTGTCATATGTAGCTCACAGCAGTATGCCATGCACCCAAAGTCTGGAGAAACCTCCATATTGTTTTGAGTAGACATTTGAGGACAGGAGTTTTTTCTGTATTTATCCCTCCTTAGTGATGAAGCAACAGGCTATTTCCCCAGTTGATTACTCTGTTCAATAATGTCAGCAAACATTACTGTCATAGGTAACAACACCCCGAAGCCCCCCATTATACATATGTGTCAATCTCTACTGTTTTTCCACACCCTCTCCCTGTCTGCCAGTCCAAAGTCTGGGACATTGGCAAAGTTGCTTGAACTCAGTGGAACCTACCACATGGGGTTATTAGGAGGATTGTAAGAGACAATGCCATCTCCTTTCAACTTGCCAGGCCCACCCAGATGAAATAGCACCCTCTCCCTTTGAATTCTACTAAGTGTCTTGCCTATGTGTAGAATTTATTGCTTTCCCTTTGAATTACCTTAGTACTTTCAGAAACCACTGTAACTTGTCATTCTTAATTATTTACTTGTCCATCTTTTTCAAATAACTCTGAATTCTTTTAAGGGGATGAATATAACTTTTCATGAAACTTAATAAAAGTGAGGACAAGTGTAAGGAAAATAGAAGTTTTACTGTCATTAATCATTAAAATAATTAACTTTTATACATATGCATATTAAACTGTGGATTAAGTGCTGTTCCATCACAACCGGAAACAATATTGTTTTTGCATGTTTATGTAAGAGTAATTTTCTTTCATCTTTACAGTAGAATTTTTTCCCCATTTTGGGCTCATAACTTTTGCATAGGAAAGTCCTTGCATAAGAAAGGGTCAATATTGTAGAGTTTAATTATAAAATTTTATAGTTGATTCAGACCTTTGAATAACGCGGTAGACTGAATGGAGCAATATGGATTCAAAGTGTAATTTTCAGGGCCCGGAATCTTACATAACTAATGTAGATAGGTAATTCCCATGTCTGGGCCTGAAGAACAAGAGAATACCATTTAACAATTGAAGTGTAATAATGGTAGCACATGGATGAAAGTAGATTCATACAATTAATATGCCCAACACAGAAGGTCTGAAATGTAAAAAAAGGCATTGATAGAAAAGAAACAATGGTAACAAATGAAAATGGATTTATAATTGACTTACCGAATTTAATCACATTAATTTTAGAACAAGATTTTTAAATTAAAATTTATTATTTTTTATATATAATTATACATAATCATTGTAGACAGAGTAGAAAAGTAAAGAGAAGAAAAATTTCACTAACATTTACCATCACGGCTTCTAGTATCTTCCCCTCCCGTCCATTCCACTGCCTCCTTTGCATTGAAGCCAGCATTGGCGAGTCTTTATGTCAAGACAAATTTTTCTTTCTGCATCCCATTTCTTTATAGCCTACTGAAAAGTGCTGCAGCCCGTGGCACTTTAAAATATCCTAAATTGGGTGGAATATGTCACCAAGTCATATGCTGGAAAGAGACAATTAAAAAAAAATATTTTCACTCCATCACACTGAAATGTACCGTGTAGTATAACTAATAATTTAAGTCAATTTCAAATATGTAGCAGGCACAGACTAAAAATATTTATGTAAGTATGCAAAATTCTGCTGAGCTTGACCTTCTCTAATCTTATCTAGAATCTAGAAATTTCCCACTCTGAAACAAATGAAAAGATGGCAGAAACTAGGTAGTATTTCTTCTTAAGAATATGGATTTAATTATTTTCCTTTTTTTTTTTTTCTTCTTCATGGGTATACTCAAGACTTTCTATCAAGAAGGGGAACTATCTTCCCTCCACTTTCCAATGAATGTAGTCTTCAGAGTGGGGTATGCAAACAAGTCAAGGGCCTGAAGTGCCAGGATTTATTTTTATCCTTATACCTTTAAAATTTTGTTTTGGCTTATGTGTTTTATAATGTAGACATTACAGAAAATTATCAATGCCAAGCTGGTTAACTTAAAAGTATATATGCCTATGATAAATGAAATGAGATATATTTTAAATAGTAGAGATAAACATTACCAAGTATGTATCAGAATTGGATTTGGCAAGAGCTAAATCAAAACATAGGCTGTTGCATGTTGGTATTCCTGAATATGGGGGCTGCAATTTTTGCAGGAATTTAAAATTTGTTTTCTTTGCTTAGAGTGTATTATTAAAGAGGTAGTAAAGACCACATACTTTCATCAGTTATAATGTTGAACTATTACTAATGTAATGGCTGCTCAGTGAGTTGGAGGCACTGAATAGCTATTTAAGTTAGGTTTTTAGTAAGAGAAAATACGGGCTTATAAATACTGTTTCTTTTTAGAACAAGGTGCCAATCTAGTAATATAGGTTTAAAATTTGCATGCTGTGCTTGATTATTCCATTTCCGTAATGAATAGTAGTATTCATCTTCTTTAGTGAATGGCCTACAGCTTTATTCAGCTGAGGACTGAGCCCAGCAGAGAGAAATATTAACATGTTTTTATCTACCCAGTAGAATCTAGTAAGCCAGTCTGCTTCATGGGATGAGGAAAATTATCTCCTACCAGCATCAAAGTAAGTTCATTTCAAATTAAACCAGTCATGATCTGGACTAAGAGTTGAATAACCCCTTAATCTCAGAAAAACATGAGTAAAATACATGTACAGAAATTAGGACCTGGGTATTTCCAGTTGGCACTTACATTTGTTTAAACCACACACTTCACTATGATTTCTGTCAAAGGCTTTGAGCTCTTGGCTCTACCTGGAGTGCTGGGGATTGTGGCTTTCACATTTTCTGTTGCATTGAATACTACTTGTTTATAGGACCGCCTACTGTAACAGGCCATTAGTAGGTTCCCAAAGCCAGACCTCTTTGGGTTGTATACCCCATTATTTTTCTGTTAAAAAACTCTATGTAACTTAATAGAAAAGAAAGACATTTTTTCATTAATCTGTTCATGTTTTCCACTTCTGGGGATTTTCAGTTTTGGTCATTTAGATTTTTGTAAGGAAATAATTTCTTCTAACTTTTCAAACACCCTGCCACAGAATTGCAAATTTTACTCTAATTTCACCTTTTCTGTGCCTTCATTTTTATCCTTATACCTTTTTTATTTTTATCTTCCTCTTGTTCTCTCTTTCTCCTTTTCTCTCTTGTTGGAATAAGAAGAGGGTTAACAACTTTATTCATCATTACAGAGGACCACCTTTAGAATTTTTAAAATTAATTGTGGTTATTTTCTACTTTGTTAATTTCAGCTTTTATCTTTAATTTCATTATTTCTTTCAAGTATGTTGCTCTTTTTTTCTGACGTTTATGCAAAATTTGCTTTCTTTGTTTTTAATCTTTCTTCTTTAATGTTGAAATAATTAAATGCCTATTTTCTGAGCACAGTTCTTACTGTGTCCCACAGATTATCAGTAGGAAGTACTGTCTTTTCAGTGACTTCAAGATGTTTTGCAATTTTCTATTGATTTCCTCTTAGACATACGAGTTACCTAGGGGTCTGTTTCTTAATTGCTAATGAATTAAGAAGGTTCATCCTTTTTTATTTTTCTAATTTTATTGGATTTTGATCAGAGAGTCTGGTGTGTTAATTTTCTACTATTTAATTTGTGTAGTTTCTACATGTCCAAGAAAATGATTACATATTTTCATGTTGCATAAACATAAGGAAAAAAAAACATATTTATTTTCCATTAGAGGGATGTAAGCTTTTATATACACGTGTGGGTATGCATGTCTGTTTGAGGTTATTGGATTTTTGCGTTCAGTTCTTATATACCATTTTCTTGGTTCCAGCTGCTGTACCAAAATACTATAGGCCAGGTGGCTTATAAACAATAGAAATTTATTTCTCCCTGTTGTGGAAGCTGGAAACTGGACATCAGGGTGCCAGGAGGTCAGCTGACCATCCCCTTCCTGGTTGCCCACTGCCAGCCTCTCTGTGTCCTCCTAAGGAGGGAGGGGTGAGGGAGCTCTCTTGGACTCTTTTATAAGGGCATTAATCTCATTTACGAGGGTTCACCCTTGTGAGCTAGTCTCTCCCCAAAGCCCCCACCTCCTAAATACTATCACAATGGGCATTAGGATTTCACAGTAAGAATTTTGAGGGGCACACAAACATTCAGATCATAACCACCCTTGCTGATTTTTCCTCCTAGATAAATCCAAGACAGGAAGAGGGATATTTACATTTCCTACTCTAATTATAATCAAGGGCTTTTCAGTTTTTGCATTTGTGATAGCTTTTGCTTTACGTATATACCTGCTGCTTTCTTTGGGATGCACAATTTTATGAATCTGTTGCCTTTTTTCATAAATTGTGAATTTTCTTATTAATTAGTCTTCGGTTTAATCTTCAGTTTGTTGAACCTTAAATTCTCCCTTGTTTGATGCTTCATTTCTTTCTATTTGCATTTTCTGTTTGTCTCTTTGTTTTGGTATTTCTTTTAAACATTAACTGATAATCTCTGTATTTTAATGGAAGACTTTCAATGCCACACTTTCAGGATATTGACTGGTATGCTTTATCTCTTCTTACTGTGAATTTGCTCTATTATTTTTACTTTGCAGTTTTTTGTTAACTTTTTCTTGTTTTGCTTTTGATTATTATGCTTTTAATTTTTTTCTTAATTTTAAAGCTTCATACTTTTTCATGCAATATTGACTGTCCTCCAGCTTCCGTGTCTCTCTCTCTCTCTTTTTTTAAGATTTTTATTTATTTATTTGTGAGAAAGAGTGAAAGAGAGAGAGAGAGCATAGAGGCAGAGGGAGAAGGGAGCCCAATGTGGGACTCGATCCCAGGACCCTGAGATCATGACCTGAACTGAAGGCAGATGCTTACGGGACTGAGCCACCCGGGTGCCCCTAGCTTTCATGTCTCTTACTACTGTGTGTACATGCTAGGTCTCCTGGATTCATTCTCTCAACTGTTTATCTTTTCTCTTTTGTTTACTATACCAGGATTTTTTCTGTTTGCTATAAAATGTCTTTTTTTTTTTTTTGTACTCGACAATCTAAAGTTGTTCAGCAAGTTATTCTGTTCTTTAATTTTTTGAATCATCTGGGGATCCATGTTCTTCTCAGCTTTTTTTGTTGTTGTTGTTTCCTGTGTGATGGCTGTACACTTGAATTTTCTTAAAGGCATCTCGCACCTGGATAGTCCATAACCCCTATTTTTGTGTTCTGATTGATTGTATTGACTCTGTAAACTCTGAGTACCTAGGGATGGACTGCTCTTTGTCTTGTGGCTCCCTGGGGCTCAGATTCACTTGCCGGAGTACCTTGAGAGGTAGCCCCTTAAGCCGTGGTGGAAGATGACATTGTCAGGACAGGCTGCAGCAGGAGAGATAGGGAGGTTCCCAGGTGTTGGCTGAAGCACTTAGTGAAAGCCTTTCTGTTTTCCTGGCTCCTTCTGTTCTTGGTGTACGAAGAGCAGTTAAGCCCTTTTTATTTCCTTCTTGGCATCCTGTGAGTAAAGGGAGGTCAGGAACATAGGGAAGGCGAGGGGGCGATGTTGACCCTTCTTAAAGATACCACACATCAGCGGATGCCACGGCTTTCTCTTCCTTACCTTGGGGCTCCCAAAGTTGGGCTTTAGACACTCATTCAGCCCTTGGCATGAAGCTCCATGTAAATCATCTCAGCCAGAACTTGCAAAAATTCCCATTCCACATGTCCTCTTTTGAGCCAAGGGGGAATGGGAAGAAGGTTATGTTCCCTTCCTGTCTCCCCGTGAGGTATTATCAGACTTATTGGTGGCTTCGGGGCCACCAGGGAAGCAGGTGGAGTGTGCAGTTTCAGGGAAATAGATTTCTGTTGCATGTCAAGCAGGTATGTGCAGTGAGGGGAGTTTCCTTTCCCACTGGCCTGGTGCGGCCTCTGCCCCACTTCTGAAATACACATTCACCTGTGTTTGGCTTTATAAATGCCCACCTAGCAGGATCAGTCACTTTATAACAAGACCTTTACAAGTCATATGTCCATTAAATATGACCATTTTAAAATGAAAATATAATAGATTTGTCCTTGCAAGTTGCAAAGACTATCCAAAATTTAGATCTAATTAGCAAGCTATACTTACATTTTGTGGTATTTTATAAAGAATTGAGTTTCCTCATTAGTATTCAGGATTTATAATAAATAAAAGGGTAGAAGTGGTTGCATAAAAATTTAATCTCTGTCAGCTCAGTGGTTGGACTTTTAATTATGAAGCATCCTCCTCTGTGTCAAAGAATATTGCCCTTTTTCGCATTGTTAAGTTGTTAATTATTATTATTGTTGGGAAAGGACCATAGTAAAGCAAGGAGATCAGTAATAAAATACAGAGTAGGGGTGCCTGGGTGGCTCAGTCGTTAAGCATCTGCCTTTGGCTCAGGTCATGATCCCAAGGTCCTGGGATCGAGTCCTGCATCAGGCTCCCTGCTCAGCGGGAAGCCTGCTTCTCCCTCTCCCACTCCTACTGCTTGTGTTCCCTCTCTCACTGTCTCTCTCTGTCAAATAAATAAAATCTTTAAAAAGAAATAAAATAAAATACAGAGTAGCTCAATCAAAAGATGGTAAGAGAATTGAGGTCATAGAGAGAAAATGAGAATTATAAGAGACATTGAGAAAATGAAACCATAAGATTTAAATATTATTCCATGTGACTGTCAACAGAGGAAGGAGGGTCCGGCATGGCTGCCATGTGTTTCATTTGAGCTCCGTATGATTTGGCTTTGGCTAAAGAACAACCACTAAAACTCACTGGTTCACAAGACAATCATTTCCTCTTCATGCTACAGCAGCCAAGCCCAACGGGGCTTGACTCTAAACCACACATTGGATCCAAGTCTGCTCCACATGTCTCTCATCCTCCTTGGACTAAGAGCTACCTGAAGCAGCATCTTCTTATCAGGAAATGCGGAAAGTCATACGGAAGTCCATCCAATGGCCTTTAAACCTTAAATTTTGTCATAGGCACCACCACTGCCCTGGCCAAAGCAAGTCATACGGTAAGGAGTAGAACTGTACCCACCATGAAGCCATGGTGTGTTACATGTTATAATCATCCACAGCAGTGAGCACCTGAGATCAGTGATTCAATATACCACAAGCCCTTGGTGGATGGTAGGGGTATTCTTNGTGATTCAATATACCACAAGCCCTTGGTGGATGGTAGGGGTATTCTTAAAAGAAGGAATTAAAGAGAAAGAGTATAATTTGGACACAGACAGAATCTGGGTTACTGAAACGCTCCCAGCACTTAAAATCACTGGTGGTTAGTAGGCAGTATGGCATACAGAGCTGTCAGGAGAATTATACCGGGGC
>NC_048220.1:11226163-11243780 GCF_002007445.2 Ailuropoda melanoleuca | reverse complement strand
AATAAAATACAGAAAATTCACCTCAAGTAAATTTTAAGAACAAACAGGAATTAGCCAGTTACTCTTGTAGGCGCTAACAGAAGCAACCAGTGGTTACCATGGAGGCACACAGGATGTGTAAATAAAGATGGACAAGGTGAGGCACATGGAGGAACTGTGTGGATAAAGGAGTATTTGAAAGTGAACAAAAGGTATACATTAAGTAAGCATGGAGTGGGAATAGAGGTGAAAATGTGTAAAGACATAGGCAACATGTGGAATAGCTTTAAAATGAAAATGAGCATGGGGGTACAGAAGTTCAAGGTCAGGTAAGGGTACAGAGTTAGAGGAAGGTCACCTTATAAGGATCAGTGTGAGCTAAATAACTGAGATTTTATACTTAAGATTTGGTTATGGATGCTCCCTGAAGAACTGCAAATACTAGAATAACTTAATTAGTTCGCCTTTTAAGAAAGAACATTCTAGTAAGTACGAGGAAAATGAAGATGCTCTTCATTTTTTTTTCTCTCTTGATTTTCACTCTCTAATCAAAGTTTATCATCATGACAGAAAGAATATTTTTTGGAATACTTACGGTAATAATATTTTAAAAAACCATCCAACTAATTTAGATCTTTGAGTAGTGATAAAGGTTATTCATACCATTGAGAAAAAGTTCACTGGAAAAAAAACTTCACATATGTTAAAAATGTTTTTTCTGCAGCATTGAAGATTTCTTTCCAGCAAAGGACTGATTTTTAAAAAAATACCCCATACCAAAATCAGAGAGAAGAGATTGTCCCTTCCATTCTTTTCACTTAAGTTTTTTTTTTGATGTCTTTTCTCTCAATAAAAATTACCTTAACCCTTTCTCCTAGAACATTCCTAGGTACTCTGAAGGTGACCTCCTTTTTTCAAAACTCCATCTGATTTTTCTTGCAGAAACTTCTAAAATTATCCTGTCCAAGAGTTGTCGAAGAACAGTGCTTTCATCAACTTTTCATGTAACTTACCTACCTAACTTGAAGTAACAGCAGTTTTTCAAAGTTAAATGAAAATATAAAAGATCCCTTTAGGAGATCTTCAAGCCCATGTTTGCACGTAGAGTCTGCTGTGCCATGCCTTGATAGGCGTGCCATGCTAGGAACAGAAATGATTTGTACAGGGGCACCTGGGTGGCGCAGTCGTTAGGCGTCTGCCTTCGGCTCAGGGCGTGATCCTGGCGTTCTGGGATCGAGCCCCACATCAGGCTCCTCGGCTAGGAGCCTGCTTCTTCCTCTCCCACTCCCCCTGCTTGTGTTCCCTCTCTTGCTGGCTGTCTCTGTCAAATAAATAAATAAAATCTTTAAAAAAAAATGATTTGTACATTTATCTTTGTAATTTGACGAAGGCTTTCTAAAAACACGTCTTCATGGAGAGATTTTCCTATGGTCCACTTTTGACGTGTTGCTTCTCCACTTTTTAGCCCATAGGTCTCTCCTTTATCTAACTCTCACTGACACCCAAAGCATTCCAGTTCTCTGCTTTAGGGCCACCAATTTCGATTGTGGTGCCTGCCTCAGTGCTTGCCTCTGACTGCTTCCGACAGCTGGCTTATTCTGTCTAGATGACATGTCCCAGCCTCCTTTGCTGTTAGGTGTGCCCGAATGACTGAGTTCCAGCCAACCGAGTTTGAGCAAGTTAACTTCCTTCGCTTCCTGGGCGAGCTCTCATGTGTGATCCTCTGTAGGCTTCCCTTTGCCTGTGGCAATACTGGAAGTTACATCTTGAAAACAGAGGAAATATATATGAAAGGTGCTGGAATCCCTGAGTCACTCATAGAAAGCCACTTTCCAGCAAAGCCCATGTGGACAGTAGAGTCTCGAGAAATAATCTTCTGTCATTTAAGATAGACTGGAAATAAGATTTTCGCAGGTATGTTTACACCCGCTGCTAATCCTCAACCTCTTTTTACCTATAAAAATTCATCAATCCCCAATTCCATGTTTTGTCCCTTAGTAAAAGATAAGAAGTGATTAAAGAATTAGTTAGATAAACTATTCCATAATAAGGAAATACAACGATATTGTTAGAACACTTTCCTGGATCGAGATGACTCCCTTTTCTTTTTCAGGTTCTAATTATCGACTTTTGATGAAAGACTTTCAGAATGCTGGGAGATAAAAATGTGGCAAAAGGAATTTTTCAAAAAGTCCCTCTTTTACTTTATCCTAACCATTTTATTTTTTTTAAAGATTTTATTTATTTATTCGACAGAGAGAGAGAGAGAGCACAAGCAGAGGGAGTGGTAGGTAGAGGGAAAGGGAGAGGCAGGCTCCCTGCTGCACAAGGAGCCCGACAAGGGACTTGATCCCAGGACCCCTGGGATCATGACCTGAGCCTAAGGCAGATGCTTAACCAACAGAACCACCCAGGAGCCCCAGTCCTCACCATTTAAAACAGCACTCTGATCTTACTCAGCTTTTGCAAATCTAAGTCCTACGCCTGGTGTTTTCAGGGGTAAACACACATTGTGATAGAAAAAGAAGAAAAAAAATTCTAATCTGTTTATACCGTTCGTGAGTAATAAATTATGGGCAGTGCCGAGGTCCAGTTTGTCACTCCACTACTCTGTTATCAGCATGCTCAGTGGGCAAATGACTCTTTATTCATTGTTTTCATCATTTTTGTTTGTTTAATTTTTAGGGAAAGTGTAAAATGACAACCGTCCATAACACTTTGGTAGACAAGTACTATAAGAAATCTGTAGCATTCCGTATTGCACTGATCGCAACTTGTGTAATTTATTTTTCTAGAGAGCAAATGCAGATTTCAGTGTAACTTGCCTCTAGTCACACTTTGTTAACTTTGCATTTTTTTTTCACGAGGCAGAGAAAAAGAATATAAAATTTATGATCACTGTCAGGATTCGCCTCTGAAGCATAATTTCTTCAACGATCTACCAGAGTTGATAGTATAATGTTAATATTCTATTGAATAAAGGCCACTAGTCTAATTAAAATGGGCTTAGTAGTTTAAAATCATTTTTTTTTTCAAAAGGAAATCGTATTAGGATCCTCCTGAGAAACAGAACCAATTTATATGTATGTAGGCAGATGTGGATATGATTTCTTATAAGGAATTGGCTGGCATGGTGACGGAGGCTGAGAAGTCTGCAGTCAGCAAGCTGGGGACCCAGGAGAGACGACGGTGTGGTCCTGTGTGAGCCTGAAGGCCTGAAATGATCACCAGAATTAAGTTTAGTTAAAATGTCTCACTGCGTATGGTCAACAATTTTGTTGTCTTATGATGAGATCTTTTAAGTTCTACTCTTTTTGCAACTTTCACATACACAGTACAGCATTTCTTGGTGATACCTACAATGGCGTCTGTTATATCCCCGGGATTTATTATCTTAGAACTGGAAGTTTGTGCCTTTGACCCCCTTTACTCATTCTTCGCCCTGACCCACAACCGCCGTCATGTTCTCCGTACTTACGAATTGTTTGTTTTAATGATTCCACACATACGTGTGATCACACAGTCTTTGTCTTTCTCGGTCTCATTTCACTTAGCATAATGCCTTCTAAGTCCATCCATGTTGTCAGAATGGCAGGATTTCCTTCTCTTTTATGACTGAATAATTCTCCCTTGAATATATGTATTACATTTCTTATCCATTCATCCACTGACGGACACTTCGGTTGTTTTCATGTCTTGCCTACCATGAATAATGCTGCAGTGAACATGGCAGTGCAAATATCTTTTCAAGATAAGTGATTTTATTTCCTTCCAATACATTCCCAGAAGTGGAATGGCTGGAGCATCTGGTAGTTCTATTTTTAATTTTTTGAGGAACCTCCATACTGTTTTCCTCAGTGGCCGCACCAGTTTACATTTGCACCAGCAGTGCACGAGGGTCCCTTTTCTCCGCATCCTCATCAACACTTGGTATTTGTCTTTTTGAGGACAGCCATTCTGACAGACGTGGACTGATTCTTCTTTGTGGATTTGATTTGCAGTTCACTGATAATTTGTGATATCGAGCTTCTTTTCACGTACCCGTTGCCTATTTCTGTGTGTTCTTTGACAATCCATTTTTTTAAAAATCAGGTTTTTTTTTTATTATGCCCAATCTTATAAGTGGAAGACGGTACTTCAGTATAGTTTGAATTTGCATTTCTGTTTTCTTTGAAGTTAGTTTAAGCATGTCCTTCTGTCAGCTCTTTGTATTTTTCTGTCAACTGTTGATATAATGTGCTCATTTAAAGAATTGAATCACTTCCCTCTTTTCTGTTATGTTTGAAGTGCTCTCTCAGTATACTTGAATTTATTCCTTGTCTGGGGTATGGGTTGAAATGTACTTTCTCAGTTTGTTGTTTTTCTCTGACTTTACTCAGAGTGGTATTTGCCATACAGGAGAGTGTTTTTATTTAATCAAACTTTCATCTTTCTCAGATTGCTGTGTTTAGACTCACTTGAGGATTTCTTTTAAAAATGTTGACATGCACCAGTGAAATATATATTATTTTCCTTGCTCCTATGCAGCAAAGTATGGCCATATTACTAAATAATTGTCAATGAAATTTAAGTATGGGACTTCAGTGATGCTGGCTTAAAGGAGCTAACTCATATAGCTTCTGCCCTTTACCATTGGATTTATTCCTTCCATCTGGGATGTAGACATGATGGCGGGACCTTCCAAGAGTCCTCTTGGACCATGATGTGATCTTGAGAATGAAAGTTATTTGTTAAACATGATCAAACAGAAAGGTGGAATAAGTGTGAATTCTTTTATATTTAGCTTCTCTATGCCTATACTTTAAGGATTTATATTACATAACAGCACAAACCCTTCATCTCCATTGTTTTTGCAAGTTCCCTTAGGCTTGAATTTCCCTATATTCTAAGGAATTTACTTAAAAAAAGAATCAATACCCAGTAGCCATTTAAAATCTCCACTAAGTTTCCCTATGGGGACTTAAATCAGTTGTGGAAAACTTTGTGGAGTTCTCTGTTCACCTGGCCTGCTGCTGTCCCCAGGCATAACTTGCTCCCCCATGTTTCAGAAGGGAAGACAGGAGCAGTGAATGAACTGCTTGTTCTGAATGGACATCCTGCTTTATGAGCAAAGCCTTGAGTGTGCCGGTAGCCTCTGCGCTTTCTGGCTGGCCTTTCCAAGCTTGGAACCTCTACCCTGTAATCCAGCTGGGGTGAGGGTGATCTGGTCCTCAATATTCCGGGTCCGCTTCATCAGGAGTAGAGCATTCACCTTGTGGATGGAGGCTGGGCGGGTGAGAGGAACCCCCAGCTGCACTTTCTTGGAAGGTAGCCTCTACAATACAGAGTTGGGTGGGAGGGTGAGAAGCGATGGTGATCTTCTCTTTCTGGGGAGAGACCTCAGTCCTCGACTGGGAGCTGAGAGGAAAGAGGACCCCATCTTCTTGGCCCTACGTATCCCAGTGAAACTTGTCATGCTGACGTGGGCCAGGGGCTAGCAGAACATGGCTGAAGTGCCACAGAATCTTACCGTTCTTAGAGAGATTTAATAGGTGTTATGAATAAAGGTGTGTGTGAGTGGGTGTGGGGAGGAGTAAAGGGAGAGGGAGAGAGAGAATCCCCAACCAGTCCTCACACTGAGTAGGGAGCCTGATGGGGTCTCAGTCTCATGACACTGAGATCATTACCTGAGACAAAATCAAGAGTTAGCTGCTTAACCGATTGAGCCACCCTGAATAAATGTTTAATTTTCTGCCTGCCCTTAGGACAGTTTTCTGACATTAAGTGGTTTTTTGTTTTTAGATAATTTTCACCAACTGTGTTTCATTTGCATGAGTTGGTCTGCATGCTGGTATTTGGAGGTTATTCTTAACCATCTCTCCTCATCCTTTGTTTTTAATATTTTATTTTTACTTATTTTTTATTCACATTCCTGATTCCGTTCCCTATGTATCTTACTGTTTTTCAAGGAGTATTCATTTTCTTCGTATTCTTCTAATTTTCCCTTTATTTACCACAGCTTTCTCTCTCTGCTTCCATTTATCCTACCCTTAATCAGTCTCCATTGATTTTATGTAACCATAATACCTATTTCCTTGTGATTTTTATATTTCTCTTAATTGTATCAAAATACAGTTAATTTTTTAATTTCTCAATCTCTTCATTTCTTTGTGATTTTCAGCAATAGGAGGAAAAATGTTACTATCTTCAAACACAAGCTTTTAAAGATAGTTATACAGTGACTAATGATGAGACTCCATGCATGTTTGTGAATCATATATGGCCATCTAGATAATGGAGATCACCCTTTCTGGGAAGACCCCATTTTTATGGAGATTTTCAGGAAAGTTCAGAGCACGTTGGTGGCAGTCTCCTTCCACCCACTCCCCCCATTTTCACCACTACACAGTGTTAATGTATTTTAGATGGCAAAACAGTGGAAATAAAATTTCTGCCACTGTTTATTGGTAGTTTTTTAATTAAAGATATAAGTATGTGAACACACTGTTAGGCCTGAGAATATTTTCGTTTATACACTAACAGAAACAATAAAACAATTTTTTTTTAANATCTAGATAATGGAGATCACCCTTTCTGGGAAGACCCCATTTTTATGGAGATTTTCAGGAAAGTTCAGAGCACGTTGGTGGCAGTCTCCTTCCACCCACTCCCCCCATTTTCACCACTACACAGTGTTAATGTATTTTAGATGGCAAAACAGTGGAAATAAAATTTCTGCCACTGTTTATTGGTAGTTTTTTAATTAAAGATATAAGTATGTGAACACACTGTTAGGCCTGAGAATATTTTCGTTTATACACTAACAGAACAATAAAACAATTTTTTTTTAAAAGATTTTATTTATTTATTCAACAGAGATAGAGACAGCAAGTGAGAGAGGGAACACAAGCAGGGGGAGTGGGAGAGGAAGAAGCAGGCTCATAGCAGAAGAGCCTGATGTGGGGCTCGATCCCACAATGCCGGGATCACACCCTGAGCCGAAGGCAGACGCTACCGCTGTGCTACCCAGGCGCCCCAGAACAATAAAACAATTAATGCACACTGGTTAGAGTTGGGGCATTTGGATTATACAGTCATCCTTTAACATTTAAGTTGAATCAGTCTCTCTGTCTGTCTCTCTGTTTCTCTTTGACTTAGTCTCCTTCTGTCCTTCTCCTCGAAAGGATCTTGAGGTAGCCTGCTAGTTTTGAAAACCTCCTAGCCGTACTACCAGACGCGAATTATAGCTGTAACTCCTTCCAGGCCACCGGACATGCGTCAGCTTCAGTAGAGAATCTATTCATCATCTGTGTAGATGAAAAAGAAATTATGTTCACCTTAGGTACACAGGTTAATATAAAATCATAGCTCCTAAGTGAAAGAGCCATGTCTGTAAAGGCTACGTGCTGTATAATTCAATTTATATGACATCCCAGAAAAGGCAAATGGATATATTTAAATGATCTGTGATGAAAAGAGTCCTGAAGGCAAGGTTGAATGGGTGATGCTCAGAGGATTTTTCAGGGTGGTGAAATTATTTTGTGTGATACTGTGATGATGGATAGATGACACTATGCATTTGTCAAAACCAATAGTACTTTATAGAATGAAGAGTGAACCTTAATGGATGCAAATTTTAAAAATCCTTTAGGTCAGGGGATCCCAGGAAAGGACACCAACTGTGACAAGAGAATCTAACAGTGTTACAAATATATGAAACAGTCTCCCTGAGGGGAGTGGTGGAAAAGATGTTGGCCCGTGTAACTTTGGAAATGAGTGGAGTCTATAAGATTAAAGATACATGAACCTGTACATTAACCTATATCCTAGCTGATACAGCTTCTCCATGGGGCTATGCTGAAACAGTTTGGTATCGTCATATGTGTATAATGGAATTGAACAATTAAGTAAATGGTTCACAAAGGATGGAGCTGGGTTTCTCACTGTTGGTGTGGGAGGTTAGAGATAAAAGGGGAAAGGAACTAGAATGATCTATGTGGTAATGGAGCACAGTCAGAAACATCAGTATGAAGTTACAATTAGCTTAATAGATATATACTAATGGTTACACATAGCAATCTTTATAGTTATGTGCATATACATATGAGATAGTATACACACAAATTTTTGGAAGCAACACCACACTAGTATCAGCATGTACAATTAGAGCCCTAACCTGGCTTTCTAATACCTTTTCCGATAAAAGTCTCCAGGACCCTTGGGAGAAATTGCTGCAAAATTGGGGCAAGAAATATACGAGATGCACCTGGAACATCTTATAGCGCTAGGAAGAAGTTCTTAAAATCAAAGCTGAACATTCTGCATAAAATGTGAAAAGAGTTCCAAAATTATGTTTGCCAAGGACATATTTGCACACTCAGAAGAAAGATGGGTGTAATCATTGAACATGAACCAGTGTTCTCTTATTGTATAATATCCCTTTTTAAAATCGGGGAAAACATATCTCTGCCTCAAAAAAAATTGTTACACAATTCTTTTAGTTTTTTGTTTCAAGTATTTATTTAAATTCTAGTTAGTTAACATATATTGTAATACTGGTTTCAGGAGTAGAATTCAGTGATTCATCATTGACATATAACACCCAGTGCTCATTTTACAGGGTTCTTCACATGTTAAATGTATTAGGAATTTTTTAAATTAAGAGGTTTTAGTCTCTTCCTATATTTCATTGACAGTTCTTTCCTGTAATTCTTGTTGTTTTCGTCTCGATATTTCCCCTATGTCCTTGTGAAGCCATTAAAGGCATAAAAAGCTCTGTTTTTTCCTTCCTGGCTAGTTGGGCCCAGTTACCCTGCAAAAAAAGGGCTCTTTCTGTGTCAGACTAAGGCTTTCTAAACCAAGAAACTGTAAACTCTAGATTTTTACCATCTTATAGCTAAGGACATAGATCTATTTCCAGAGTGTAATACAGGTGCTCACTAAAATTTTCAGAAGAGAGAAAGAGGAGAGCTCCACTCCTCAGCTAACGGGGGCGGGAGGACAGTATTTATGTGTGTTCCTGATGTAAAATCATTGCCTTAAGGAAGCTGAAGCAAGATGCACTTAGAGAAGAAAAAGGTGAGGGAATGATTGCTAAATGAAGAGAATAATGCAGAAGTGGTCTTTTTCACTTGAAGAGATGAAATGTACTCCCGTATGGGACTAAAGGTAGAGATTGCCCAGCAAGAGACAGACCTTAGGAAAGAGCAGCCCCAATACACACGTGCACACACAGAGTCCTGCCCGAGGCCGTTCTCAGGTGCTGAGTCACTGGAAGCAGGACCGTGGCCAAGGGTTTTAGAGAGGGTGCGCCCCAGAGGAGGCGAGCAAGTTCTCCCAGCGCGGACTGCGGTATGAAGCCTGAGAAACGGGTCTTTTTTTTTTTTTCTTTCTTTTTTTGCATTTCCATGATTTTATTTTTTATTTTTTAAAATTTATTTATGATGTCCAGTTCGCCATTGTATAGTACATCATTAGCGTTTGATGTCGTGTTCCATGATTTATTAGTTACATGTAACACCCGGTGCTTATCACCACACGTGCCCCCCTTGATACCCACCTTTTAACTGTCAGAAGAGCTTCTCCAATTTCACGAGCCATTGGAAGAATGAACAGTCTATTCCTAAGACTCTGCATTTCGATAGGCTACTGACCAGTTTCCGGGGGATGACTAATACTGCGCTGTAGTCCCCGCTGTCTCTCTGTCAGAGGCATTGGTGTCACGTGACAACGGAGTATTGTTCGTGGTCCTGCAGAAACTCCATTAGAAAAGCCTCAAATGCCTAGTCAATAGTTGAGACCTCTTAAACATGTCGGTCTCCTCCCACATTCTCTTTATAGTGATCCTTAAATAATTAATTTCTATGGACGCGATTAAATGATTACTGACAGACAGGAGCAATGTAGAAATTACAGGTAAACAGTGGGTAGACTCATTGCAACCATGAATTAAATCAGGGGTGCAGGCAGCCCTCATTGTGCTGATAGGTAAAACCTCTTGCACATCTTTTTTCTAAGTCACTTCTTTCTTGCAGTGTATATCAAAGTAATATCACATGTAATCCTTAAAATTAAGTCTGTGTATTACAAGTCATCTCTGAGGTCATTACATTTGTCTTCCAACTTCTTATAACTTTCTCTATAAATTTTAGATAAATCACACCTTAATTCAGTATTAAATTATGCAATAAATCCTTATTAAATGTTAGTGCTGTATTGGAATTCCTGATTTCAATCTAGTCAAAAGCTTTAGGAAATATATTTCTGCGCTCAGGAGATGACATTACAGGGAGGAATGCAGTATTCTTTTAACTATTTCGATTTTGTGATGGAAAAATAAAGAAGTTTCGGTCTCTAAAAAATGGAGGTCAAGGACTGAACACAGACACTGACAGTGTAGCCAACTTGATGAATAAATTCATGGAATTAGTCTAATGCGCTCTTAAATAGTTACCTAACTTGACAAAGCCCTAATTATGCTGGACCCCTTAATGCCCAAATCAGAACCCCGCTGGATTGATGAGAGGTATTCAATGAGATCAGATATGTGATGCATGAAAAGGGCCATAACAAGTTATGTCCAAGACCTTGAGGTTTAGATTACCTATCCACATCCTTATAAATTTAGTGTATGATTGAGGTTTTAAATGTAGTAAAAATTACATTCCTTCACTCATTAAAATGTATCACTTATTTTGGAACATTATCCCAAAATGACTTGGTTTATGGTAGACAATTTTAATGCACAGTTAATAATTAAGAATTCCGACTTTCCATTTTCATTGTACTTTGATTGGAATACTATCACATAAGGCATTCAAATCAATAGACTTTTAATGTCTCAGGGTTACATTTTTGTAGACGGAAAAGATTCTGGAAACACTGCAGACTTCTTATAGAAGAGTCATATGGCGTCACACTCTGTTTTTCCTTCTGGTTTTATCTGTTTATATATGGAAATTACCTCCAACAAATGAAAACTACAAATAGAATCTGCAAACATCATATCAAAACCTGACAAATTCACAGAGGGTTCAGCTTTACAGTGAGGCTGTGCCAGTGTGTTAATCAGTGCTTGTAACTAGTTAAGCAGCTCTTTTATTCACATGAATTCCACTTTGGTAAGCAGTGTACGTAAAAGGAAAACCATTCTTTATTTTGACAATATATTTAACACTTTTTAAATGTTCTTTTCTAAACTAGTTTATTTCGTCTTAATGATCTCCTGACTTTTGGGTCTAGGATGGTGTAACCATATTTAGGTGGAAACTATGTATCCACATGGCCTGACTCCTCTGTGCAAACCCATATTTCTTCTACCTTCTATGTTAGAAATATCTGAAAGTCTTATATCTATCTGTATATATAGGTGATATATAATACATAATATATTCTATATGTGATGTGTATATACACATATAATTACAGATTTATATATGCACATATATATGTATTTATAGATAATAAAACACGTCTAATGAGTAAGAGTGAATAAAGTGATTCAGACTTTTTTAGATAAAATATTTTGTTCGGTATTTGGAGTCCTGTGACTCTAGAAAGAAAACTTGCTGTAAGGCAGATGTTCCATGAAAGTAGGTTTAGGCTAATAGAAGGCAGGCCTTTTCAATAATGGAGTGGTAGAATTCTATTTATTCATTTACTCCTGGGGAGTAAAATAGGAGGGAAGCATGGAGGGGAATTGAATGAAGGCTCATAGCATAATTTAGCTATTTTTACCTTGGTGATATCTTTACCCCATTTTTACTATGGATTATAACCTTCTTTTTTCTTTGCCATTGACTGAGTAATTCAGACCACAGAGACAGATAGAGCCTTTTCATAGAACTTCTTGGTCTGCCTTTGAGGGAAGTGGTAATTCTCCCTGACCTGATGACCCCATCACTAACTGTGGTATTAAACAGCCCACATCCATGAACAGGAGAATTAGCTTCTTTAGGTCAAAACATTTAAATTCATTGAGATATAATATCCTTTCCAGTTTAGAAATGAGAAATGTTTAACTAATTAAGGGATATCATTGCCATGTCATCCTTCACTGTTTGAGAATGATAAACTAGCGAAGTTACTCATAATGCAATCAGTGATGGTTGGTTTCATCTTATATTAGTGAGACATAATGCGAATCAGTGAAGATCCGAGAGAAGTTAATGAAAGAATTCCACTTAACAAGGAAAAGAAATGAAAGATACCTTCTTAAATATTCATTGTAAAGTAACTAAGCCAAAAACTATTTTTACTTCTTTAGTTCAAAATATTCATAATGATAACCACCATTGATTCGGATCTTCTGTGCTAGACACAGTGCAAGGCAATGGGGGTATCACCGTATTTAATCCTCACAACAGTCTTCTAAATTGAATGCTTTAATCACCATTTACATATGAGGCAAATAAGTCTTGAGGAGCTAAATTACTTACCCAAGATCACCTAACAGTCAGGGGGAGAGAAAAAAATAGAAATGGATCTGTGACTTCAACAGATAGTCTGTGACCTTGCCATCTACTGCTTCTGTTGGTCTTCTTTATTCTTTTTTGCTCTGCACTCTAGCTCATTTTCCACTTGTAGATCCAGAAAGTCAACAGTGTGGAAGACCTGTCCCACATGGTATTATTTGCTCCTGCTCTGGCTTATAAAATTTATTTCCTTAAATACAGGGAGGACTATAGCAATTTATTCCTTCATTCCTTCAGCAGCCATGTGTCAATCATATAGGTATGCTGCTGAAGTGCTGATGATAAAATGATGAATAAACAAGTTATCCAAGATGGAAATACTTACAATTACATTAATTTAAGATTATATAGTTTTGTAGTGATAAAACAGTTTTCCCATTTGCCTTGCTCTAAGGGTCATTACCAAAGAAATAATTGTATTCAAATATTCTGGCACCTCTTTTGACTGGAAGCAATTTACCTCACTGTGTTTGCATTCCAGTAATCTTCTATTTCAGTTACAAAATAGCTTCAGATCATCTCCAATAAACATCGCTCTGTGTTAAATAAATTACTTGAAAGAACCACTGGACTCCTTAATCTGTTAGTATTTTTGCTAAAACTGAACATGCTAGAAGTAATTTTATTATTACCATCTGTTTTTGTCAAGGTTAGCCCTGTCACATCCTTGACCTTAAGAGGGGGAAAAAAAAAGACAGGACACCATCACTCCCTGCTCTGGTATACATTCCTGAACCCCCTTGAGAGAAAAGTACAATACAAGAGTGAAAATAAAATACATAGCTCGTGCAGCAAATAGGGAGGAGTCTAGTGTAATGGTAGGTTCTTAGAATAATAATCAAACTAGAGAGTGTTAATACCATTCTTATACCATATTCTAGGATAGGCTCATTGTCCTTCTGGACCTTCTTTTTCTAAGTAATTCCACTTGGACGGGCTATGTTCTTGTCTCTTCCCAATTTGGACCTTTGATAATCATTTTAATGATTGGTTCAGGCGTACTAAGTGTACTTCTGATAACCACACTATACGATGTCTTTAGTTTACCATCAAATATAAGATACAGTGGGATTAGCAGTGCATAGTTAAAATCATAGTACTAGGCTAAGACTATGGGGAGAAATAGAGGAAAAAATGTCTTGCGACTTCTTGAAGTGAGTAATGTAGTTATTAAACAGTACGATGCGATGATATTTGGAAAATTTTATCACAGCTTGGGTCTGTTAATCAAGTTAGATATTCACATATTCATATTTTTATGAGCACTTATTTTGTTTGGCTTACAACCTCAGAATAATTTTCCTCAATCTTAAAAATTATAACCTGGAAAAGAAATTTATAATACTGGCTGGTTGTTTTAATTATGTCCTTAGGATTTGGTATCAGAAGTTTATTTTCTTTTTTCCTGTGTTTCATCCGGCGAAGTAAGAATACACAGCCTTTCACTTATTAGTTTCGATTGTCAGAAATATGCAATGAGCAGAAAGGCGTATTTTACAGAGACCCCTAGACAATTTTCAAAATGGTGAAAAAGAAACAAACAAAAAAGAAATACCAAGACTATACAAGCTCTCAGTCTCAGTGCAGTTCTAGCATATAAATTAGAACTTCACGACTGACAATGTTGTGTTCTGATTTAAAAACTCCGGGAGTTTTCTTCGTCTACTTTCATGTAGTATTTGTTCTTTCCCTTGTCTGGTTTCATAAAATTAGATAGCTCTCAATCTGGACAAGTTAGATTTTAGAACTCAGCTGTCTTCCTGAATTCATATACCTGATTTGGTTCTGTAATTGTATTCGTTTTCAACACTGCTACCACAACTTAGCACATCCTTAGTAGCTTCAAAGAATATTTATTGATTGTCTCATAGTTCTATAGAAATCTGGTGGGTTTAGCTGTTATCTCTGATCTGGGTCTTACAAGGCCAAAATCAAGCCATTCATCAGGCTACGCTCTCTTCTGGAGGCTTCCAGGGTCGTTCAGGCTGTTGGCAGAATACTGCTGCGCTCTCTTGGTGGACCTTGGTCCTCATTTCCTGTGGTTGTCAGCTGGGAGCTGCCCTCAGCTCCATGAAGTCTCTCTCTCTCTCTCTCTTACTGCACGTGGGTCTGTGTGCCAGTGATGGCCCATCGACTCTTTCCCACCCTTGGAGTCTTTCTGATATCCCTTTTTGCCACCTACCATTTGTTCCCAGCCAGGGAAAGTTCTGTGTTCTTAATGGCTGATGTGTTTAGCTTAGGCCCATCTGGATAATCCAAAATAACCTCTGTATTTTAGATGCAGTGCCCTTAATCACATGTGCAAAGTCCTTTTTTCCAGGTAACATAGTGTATTCACGCTTTCTCACAGTAAGGGTATGGGCCTCTTTGAAGCTCATTAATCTGAGTAGTACAGGAGTGCACTGTTTTTTGGTGTTTTTTTCCACAATTTAACATTCCTGATGTGAGATGAATTTTTAAATCAATAGTATGTTATAATCTGGGTGCCTGGGTGGCTCAGTCAGTTAAGGGTCTGACTTTTGGTTTCGGCTCAGGTCATGATCTCAGGGTCCTGAAATTGAGCCCCGTGTCAGGCTCCATGTTCAGCTGGGAGTCTGCTTGAAATTTCCCTCTCTTTGCCCCTCCCTTCATTTGTGAGTATGTCCTCTCTCTCAAATAAATATGTAAATCTTTAAAAAAATACTATGTGTAATCTGATGGGCGGGAATCTCTCCTGCCATATCTAATATACATGCTGTATACATTACTGCCTGTTCTGTATCATATTAGGATACATGTTACCATGTTATGTTAGAGTCTATGTATTGTAACTTACTTTATGCTAACCTTAAATATCATGTAAGGATACAAAGAGCTATCAGAATTCATGAATAAAACACAAACATCCCAGTAAAACATTGGACAGGTGAACAGACAACTCACAAAAGCAATCTTAATGGAAAATACATGTACAAAAACTTCAACTATACTGGAAATCAAAGAAATTTACCTTAAAAGAAGCTTCCATTTTTTACCTATCAAACTAAAAATTTTGAGAACATGATTTCTTTTGTTCATGAGAGTAGAAGGAAATGGAGTGGGTGGTAGAAACAATTTTGGAGGACAATTTTGCAATGTATTTCATAAGATTTAAGTCTTCAAATTCAGTTACTCTAGGAATTTTTGCCATAGAAATATTCAGAGACCTGCACAAAGATTTATATACGTATTCTGTGTATGTATGTACAGCAATTTGATTTACAATAATGAAAAAATTTAAAAAAATCCTATTGTCAAATAAAAAAGCTAGTGGTTAAATAAGCATGGTACTTGCTTATAGAGAGTGTTTTTGGGCCAATAGAAGTAATGCTATATCAGAATCTCTAAAGAGAGAGGCAAATATGCATGAAATACCAAACAGGCTGAGTATCTTATACAATAGTAGGTATACTCATTTTAAGGAAGAAAAACAGAGCATTGATTATCCATGTGTTTTTCCAGTTGAGGTGGAGGAAGTGTCCCTTTTCCTTTCAGCGGCTGATAACTCCACGCCTGCTCTGAAACCTTCCGTACTGCCTTTCTCAGCACCTGCTCTCCGCTATTTCCCGTGATGTCTGCTTTATTTACATTCCCAGCGTCTACTCCCATCAGTATTTAACAATGCTGAAGTCACTGCAGGAAAACACACACACACACACACACACACACACCACACGCACACACGCACACACGCACACACACGCGCACACACACACACACACACACACACACACACATACTCATACACATGTGCGCATGTATAAACAAACAATAAGGCCTATGCCACCTAAGTACTGCCTCCTTTCTCCTTTTATTGATCATGGTTTAGAATTTCTTTTTTACCTTCAGGGTTTTCATCTTGTTTCTTCTTCCACTCACTGTAGTTAATCCAAAATACTATGCACTTATTCAGCCAACAGTTCCTAACATCTTCTTCTGAGGTCCAGTTCCATGTTTGCGACATATGGAAATGACTTATCGGTAGGGCGCTATATCTGCAGTAATGTTAGGAGACAGAACATAAATACTCAAAAAGATCAGAGATACTGACAACTACAATGTAGGGGATTCAAGTAGGTTTCTGCAACAGAAAGTGACTAAAAATTTCCTCATTTCAGTGTGTTCAAGAGAGGTTTAAGTTAAGCTAAAATCTTCATTATTAGAAAGAGTAAGTGCAAAACTAGTGAAAAGAGAAATCCACATAGACATATTTCCAGATTTTAAGAAGCTGGTTAGCTTGCAGAGGAGACACTACAGAACTAGGGAATAGCTAGAGCAAAGACCCTTAGAAAGGAACGATTTTGAGATGATTGAGATAGGTGAAGGACAACAGAGTGGCGTATATTGTCCCAAGAGAGAGAAGTACAAGTGACTGTTAGAGGTCAAGCTATGTGGAATTTCCCATGGCAGAATTTTAGTGGTGGGAGTGGTGTTTTACATAGGGGAACATACACNATGGCAGAATTTTAGTGGTGGGAGTGGTGTTTTACATAGGGGAACATACACTATGATGATCTGATGGGTTTTTTTTTTAAAGATGAGTGTATTTGTGATATGGAATTGGATTGTGGAGGCAGGAGTGGAGGCCGGAGACCTGCCAGGAAGCTCTGGTAGGACGTGGTAGTTATTGTCGTGGCCTCCATGGAGACGTAGAGAATCGTACTGACATAGGGCGTGTTTAAGAGACAGAGTTGCTTTTGTACTGAGGACGGGATGTGAATGATAGGGGTAAGGGAAGGATATCATGCTGGAACAGCTGGAAAGATAACAGTCATCTTTCTTGAGATGACTTTGGATTCTAACTTTACCATGTTTTTGAAATGGTCCTGGTAAAGGCCATTAATGCTCTTTTAAATATTAAATCCAATTGAGAATTCTGAGTCCTTTCCTCCCTGGACTCCTGTGTAGCTTTTTAGCACATAAAATCACTCTTTCCTTTGGTTTTATGGCTGTACCATTTATCTCATTTTCCTTTATGGGTCTTCTGCTGCAGCTCATCCCTTAAATGTTGGGATTCTTTCCCCTAGAGTTTCTTCATTATTTGATCCACAGTGCCTTCTGAATATCAATGCTGACAGCTTCTCATCTGTGTTCCCAGCCCCGGTATAATTCTCCTGACAGCTCTGTATGCCATACTGCCTACTAACCACCAGTGATTTTAAGTGCTG
>NC_048220.1:11200566-11226063 GCF_002007445.2 Ailuropoda melanoleuca | reverse complement strand
AGGACCCTCACATTTCCAATTTTATTACTCCAGCCCCATGCAACCCCTGAAATCTAATGTTTGCCTTTCACTTTGGCCAAGGCTCCATCCTCAGACTCTAACTTGTCTATGCTTCCTAAATGTCCCTAGGGAAAAAGAGCTATTGATTCTCAGCCTACTTAAATTTTTCTCAACTCTCTGAAGTTAGCCAATTTAGTCTTCATTGTTTTCAGGCTCTTTAAGGCTTTGAGTTGTTTGTAGCCATAACACCTTGTTGCAATGATTAACATTTACCCAAAAGCAGAAGCTGCTAGTATGCCTTCGAATACAGATTCTGTTCATTCTCTATTTCTCTTGTGGTTCCAGGACTCTAATAAAATATATCACTGTGTGCCACTTGTTTTGTATGTTCGTCTCTTTTCTCTGACCTATAGTCCGGATATCTGATACACTACCTACCTACTCTACACTTCTCCAGACTGTGAATCTTCTTTCCTGCTATGTCTAATTTAGTAGTAAGTGCGTTGATAAAATTTTTATTTAAGTTGTTATTTTTGAAGTTTGGAGTAAAGGGATAAAGCAGCTGGCTTGTGATTCATTCACTCCCTTTACTGGGGGGATACCTATGGAGAAGGGAACAAAAGCAGAGAAGGTAACTTAGTCTAACTAGGTAACCTGGACACAGAGGTCAAAGGACTCATGATATTTACCAGATACAAGAGACTTTATGTCTAAAACACCCTTCCCTAGCTCTCTCTAGTCAAGGATAACCTATTTTTCTGTTACTGGTTTTTCAGTCATAGAAGTAGAAATCTAGATGGTCTTTTTTAGAGTAAGCCTCGAGTCTCCAACTATGCTAGACATTTTACTTAACACAAAGAAATGGGAGAAAATTGTCTTTTTTCACAGCACAAAAGTTGGGTTGTAATCTTTTCCTAACGTGAGCGTATTTTCATTGTAAATGAACAATAAACTTATTTGATAATAATTTTACTATGTTTCATAGTAGGAACATTAATGTGTTAGTTGTTTAAGGACCAGTAGGTAAGCTCATTTTTCTTTGTGGTTGCCATCTAGAATATATTAGTTTGAGGAAGAATGAGAGATGCCGTGGATGCTAGAAAAACAAAGTGGATGTACGCTTACAGGGATTATTGACTGCTCTTCCAAGTGGTTAGGGTTTTATTTCATACAAAATAAGGAGTTACATGACTCACATAAGTTAGGTTGCAATCATAAAACTGTAATCACTCTGTGGTTTAGAAAGACACGACTTTTACAAAATACAAAGAAAAGGAGAGCAATATTAAAATTGGAGAAATTATTGAAGAGAGTGTTGAAATAGTTGCCATAAATGAAATTGGATAGGATGCTAAGTAAAATTAGTGTCACTCGGAATAGAAAAGATGGAACAAATTTACATGATATTTCAGGAGAGTAGTCAATTGGACTTAATGACATGTTGGATTTGGAGAAGAAAGATATGGGAGACAAATAAGACACTAAACTATGTAATAAGCTCTTTTAATTTGTATGTTCTTCAAAATTCACATATAAAAGACAGTCGTGATCAAAGCTACAATCTCAGAGTCTCTGAACATTTTGTTATATGACATTAAAGGAAAAGACAGGGAGGGGGTTCTTTTATAGAAGAAACGCGTGTTTGCATAAAAGGCCAGAGTCTTTGTACAGAGTCATGGATAATGCAGTCGACCCAGAGAAGTGCTATCAGCACAGTGGAGGCCTGCAGCGCATGGTGAGAGGACCCTGATGAAAGTTGCTCATCACTTCTCTCGCTGCTTAATGACTTAGCCTCTGATACAAAGCCAGCTAGCACNATGACTTAGCCTCTGATACAAAGCCAGCTAGCACTGGGGAGTCATCAGCTAGGAACTATGGCCAGAGAACAAGGCAGATGGAAACTAAGAAAAGATGAAGCCCATTTCTTCTCAGCTGCATTCACTATGATGTCAGTTTGATGTGCTAATTCTGACAAAACAGCTAACATATCAAACTGTTGCCGGAGAAGGGAGTGACTGTTTTATAACTGTTCTCATGTTTATGGATGAATGTAGTCATTTCTCAAGAGTTCTAAAAACTTAGAGCTCGTGGGGAAATACTTAAATAATAATTTCACCTGAAGTAATGGCAATTAAGAAGTATTTGTTAAATAAGAATTTACCCTGTGGGAAAAGTAGGTTTTTTAATGAAGGTAAAAGTTAATAAATTGTTCGGACAAGTCAGAAAATTGTTTAGGAATAGTTGGCTATATATTTGGAATTATAAATCCACATTACAGCATTCCCATAGAATTCACTACACCATGTGGAAACAGATAGCTATGCGCTTGTAGTTACGGCTCTTCACTACAGAATTCCCAAAAATGAATTCCAGATGAATTTGGGACCTAAAGGGAAAAAAAGATACTCAGAAGAAATTTTGGGAAAATATGTTTACAATTTTGCTGTAGGCAGACCTTTTGTCAAAATACTCAGCAGATAATAGCCATAAAGTTAGCGATTAATGAATTGACAACTTATAAATTTAAGCTTTTAAGCTGCAAAAAGAACCAAAACAAAGTTAAAAGGAATTGACAAAGTAGGAAAGTATATTTAAGCATTTGTAGTAGATAATTATATTCAAAATACAAAGCTTCTACAAATTAATTAAAAAGCAAAAATATATAATCTAATAAAAAAGTGGCCAAATGAATAATTAACAAAAGATGGAATATAAAAGGTCAACAAACGTAAAGGGAATTGTTCAACCTCAATTATAATCTGGGACAAGTAAATTAAAATAAAATTAGATAGGGGCACCTGGGTGTCTCAGAAGTTGGCCATCTGACTCTTGGTTTTAGCTCAGGTCATGATCTTGAAGTCATGGGATCGAGCCCTATGACAGGCTCCATGCTCAGCACAGGGTCTTCTGCGCGCGCACACACTCTCTCTCTCCCAAATAAATAAAATCTTTAAAAATAAAATAAAACTAGATAGACTGAATATTTTGTAAATCATATCACAGTGTAAGTGAGATGAGGGGACAAAAGAATTCTTTCGCACCACTGGTGGTAATGTAAATTGGTATAATCACATTGGAAGCAAATTTTGGAGAACTGAATTATACTGCTACTATGATCTGTCATTTCCACTTCTTGGTATTCACTGAAGAGAAATATTCAATCATGTGACCAGATAGCATGTACAAAGATGTTTATTGATGCCATATTTATGAAAGTAAAACATCGTAGACTACCTAATTGTCCATCAATATGGCAATGAACGTTATAGAGAAATCTCAAAAACTGAAATGAAAAGTTGTAAGATGATATGTGTCTATTATTTACATGAAAAGAGGTAACACAAAATTGTGTGTGTGCACGGGTATCTGTATATAAATGGTATAAAGTCTAGAAGCATTAATCACTAAACAATTGATCATAGTTACCTCTTAGAGTAGACTAATATTGGAAGTAAGGGACAGAGGGAGATAGATGGTTTTTTTCTGGATTGTTCGAAATTTTACAATGATAACATGCATATTTATGTAAATAAAAAACAAAACATTATAATTTGATATGTAAAAATCATCTATAGAGTATTTTATGTATTCCTAGAACTGTAATTACAAATGAGTTAGGGTTAGTAATCAAGAAAGACTGAGGTTTAATGTTCTTGAAGTTGAATATGGTTTTTCTATGAATGGTGGAAATGAAGCTGTCTGCTGTTCTATTTGTTTTTGGAAATTGGACATGATAAGGATAGTACCTTGAGGATAGCACCTAACCGCGGATCAGTAACACAAGAGAACACACGTATGAGTGTTCAGGCTACTTGAAGAAAAATAGCCTATACTAGTGGCTTAAAAAGAAGAGTTATTTTTCACAGTTCTGAGACTGAGAAATACAGGTTAGGGCACTGGCAGACATGGTGTCCGGTCAGAGCCCTCTTCCTCAACAGCTGTCTCTGCAGTGTCCTCAGATGGCAGAATGGGTGGGTACCCTCTTTGGAGTCTCTTACCTAAATGCACTGATCCCTTTTGTGAAGGTTCCACCATCATGAGCTAATCACCTACCAAAGGCTCCATCTCCAAATACCATCACATCACGTTAGAATTTCAATGTACGAATGTGGGCAGGATGCAAACATTCAGACAGTAGTTCTCGATAGAAGTAGCAATAACTTGAAAAATGTTTCCATTATCTTCACTTAGCCTAAGAATTAAACCCATCTCCTTGACTCTTTACCCTCTCTTTCCTGAAAGCCATATATGCTTACCTGAAAAATGTGGTTATTAACCGAAATCTCAGGTGTATGTACTAGTAAATATCTCAGCAGAAGAAAAGAATAAAAAATTAAAACTAAAATAATTTATTAATGAAATCTTGTTTTCTAAAGTCACCATTTTACTTGAAACATAATGGTGGGTATTCTCGGAATGTGCACCTTAACAGACCCCTATGGATTGTCGTAATATGTCTTGATCTTTTAAAAAAAAAATGTTTCTTTTCTTCTATTTTATTTTTGTTTTGGAAAACTAAACCAGATTTTATAGTACATGAAAAGTATCTTTTTCATGTATCTTTTAAAAATGACTGCATCTGCTCTTATCTTATTGTAAGAAGTAACGTTCCAACCACTAAAGGAGGTAGAGAGTCAAAGAAATGACCCGTGTAATTGAGGGAACAGTAGATTTAGTGTGATGACTAACCCGATTCGAGGTTTTGCCACTGGAATTACATAGGTTTACCTTCTCGGTCCTCAGGATGTCTGGTGTATTCTAGGTGATTGATTGAAGATTTACAGCAGTAAACACAACAGAGCCACTCTTATCCATCTCAAGGACATAGCGTGTGGGCATGAGTCACCATGAAAATGGATTGGTAGATGTAAAGGCTGAAAATCATTTTGTAGCAGTTACCAATTTTTCCAATTATTACTTCTCTCCCACACTCACCTGTAATCTGCCCGAGAGGTGGAAACTAGCCTGATACTTGCTCTCTTTTGCCTCTCTAGTGCCTGGCATGGTGAGGCTCTCAAAAAGTATTTGCTGAATAATGAAGTGCTCAAAATTGTGGAATCACTTACTTGGTGATCATGAAGGTGGCAAAAAATAATAATTTGGCTACACCCTGGGAAGCTAAATCCCTCTCACTTGGCTTTACTTTCCTTAGCATCGAAAATACTATGAACGATGAAGAGTTTAAGATAACTCAGCCACACTGGGGCAAATAAGTTTAATCCATAGAAGCATCCCTTTAGCTCTAGCTGGTTTGCTTACTAACCAAAATGAGTCACTTGACATGATTGAAGGCAATAATTAATTATTCCAGTATTGATTTATTGGTTCAGGCATTCAAGCCAGGCCCTGGCAGAAGACCAAAATTTCACACATGGGTTCCTGATCTAGAAGTGTTTCTGTTAAGTATTCATGGGTGAGACTGCTTTTTTTTTGGGAAATTGGGACCACTAAGGAAACCAAAATATTTAAGCTGCCAAATAAATTAATCAAGTGGTCTCGTGTTTTAATACTTTTCTCTCTGGAAGCAACAGAACCTTATGACTACAGCTCTCATTTGAACCAACCAGATAGTACAAAGTAATATAATAAAATGAATGATAATTAGTTTCCCCCTATTTGTCTCCCACATGTAAAACCACAACGGGTCACTTATTGAAACCATTCAGAGATGGGTGAGTTTTGCTGTCCTTATGTGCCTGAGTATATCTGTACACACATCGACAGTTTCTTTAGAAAACTAAGCCATCGCATAGGTTGTTCTAAGTTAGACCTTTTGCATTTTTTTCTTTTGACATTTTCTTTCCTGATAGGGAAAAGAGATTTTAAAAACCCTAAAAATTTCAGATATTAATCAAATTGGAATTGTATCACAATTCTTTATTGTCTCAGTTTTGACCACAGTGTCCTTTGAACCAACGAGATTCTCTCGGGATAAAAATCAGTGGTATTGAGTTTGGCTTCTATTTATGCAACCTAGTATAAAACCAATATTTTAGCAAGCTCAATGCCATTTGGCAGGAATGCAAAGATTCAAAAACATAGTTTAAAAAGATTCTTAAAAAAGGATTCCGAAGCACATAAAAATGAATCCCTGGAAATCCATGTGAAAGATGTCTGAGGCTAAGAAAAATTACATTAACCCTGCTGTTTTAGTAAAATGGCAAACAGAACTGGCAATGTTACTTATTTGAGTGTTGGACATCACAGCGTGAGAGGATGTTAAGGAGCGCGCTCTTCTCTTTGGCCAGAATTGATGTCGCGCACCAAAGTTGAGTACCGAGTGTTAAGTACCGCACATTCTAGAGAGAAGTGAACACATGTGGAGTCCTGACTGGCTCTGATGCTGCCCATATCGTTCTTGGCCTCCTGTCTATAAAACAGAAGACGAAGAAATAGGGGAGGAGAGCAATAGCGTACCAGCCATTAGAGCTGGGAGCATTAGATTTGGAGGAAGAGAGGCGGTGCCTTTTTGCTCTTTCGTTTTCTCCAAGACGGCACGGGTGTTTCTCCCTTTCAGGAGAATCACACATCCGGTTTCTACGTGGCCCTGGCTTCCCCATCTGTATTTATGCGTTTACTCGTATGTGGGGTTGCGGAGCAGTGATCCATGCCTCTTGGAGGAGAGAGGACAGAGAGATGGCAGTCTGGAGAGGAGACCGCACTGGAGCGGGGCATAGCCTTTGGGTCTCCTCCGGTTCCTGTGGTCCCCGCAGGAGGGATCTAGGCAGGTGACGTTGCACCAGCGCAAGGTTGTGGGCTGTGCCAGCTAGTTCAGGAGGTGAAACGTGTCCTGGAAGTGTCGAGCAGGAGCCAGAAGACCAGGTGCACCGTCAGTGAAGGGGGTCCACAGAGCATGAGTCTGCATGGTGGATCCCTCGGAGGGAAGCTCAAGCAGAATGTCGAAGAGTTGCAGGTATCCTGCATCAGGGATCTGGGGATGGCGAGCCCCAGTCAGGGCCCTTCAAAGAATTACATATGCACCCGAACAATTTTTGGATGTTGGTCTCACAACAGGCAGTTTGACTCAGGTAAGGAGCTCTAGGAGCAGTTCAATTAGAGCCTTGCCCCTTCCTTCATCCTGAAGGTAAAGAGCAGAGGAGAGAAGGAAGAGGTAAGGGTCAGAGTCCTGCACTGCTCATTCCTCAGGCCACAGTAGAAGCCTGAGCTGGGAGCTCCCATTTGGAGTTTTCAATCAGATTAGACAGGACTTTTTAATAAGTGACTGTGACCTGATCCCCACAGAATCCGCTTGATAAAGTTTTAAGGGATGAGAAAGAGAAGTTGGGGACAGGGAAAAGTAAAACCGGCCCAGCGTTGCGCTCCCACTGATCTGAGACCCTCCATACACTGCTCACCAAAGCATTTTCCTAAGACAGGCCGACTTCGAGGTTATTCATCTTTCAGTCATTAAACACAGTGAAAAACATGGATCCCGAAGCAATGGCAACATCAAAGCTATTTTATTTCAAACGTATTTTCCCAACACACACTTCTGAACTCTCTCCTTGAAGGTCAGATTTTAATTCATTCAGATCAGACCTCCCCATGATGCTTTTCTTTGCTGTGCCCTCCCACAGGGCTCTGCTTCTGCCTGGAACTCTTAGAGCCCTCAGTGTTGATTTCTGTTATTCCAAAGCCAGAATGTCAGGGTTACTTTACCGTTGCTTAATATGTAGGCTGTCTCCTCATCAGAGACAGTAAACTCTTGGATGGTTCGACTCCACAATTTGTTTGTTTATCTCCCTATTTCCAAGAGCACCGCCTTAATAGCAACAAACACCAGTGCCATGCTTTGTGTGTCTAGCTCTTTGGCTCTTATTTGGAGAAGATAGGAAGACTCAGGAGTCTTTTCCTCCATGCCTCAAGTCTTGGCTCTTTTCATTTCAGTGCTATACTATCTACATATGAATGTTTAAAAGTTTAGTTTATTCTACACTGTATCCTCTTTGTTCTTTAAAAAAAAAAAAAGCTGTGTACCATACAATTTTTTTCAAACATTCAGATATTTTTGATATTAATATATGGAGTGTTATCTCTCTGGCATCTCATGGCTTATACTTATTTTTGAAAAATTTTTTTGTGTCCCCTGACATTACTGAGCATTTCATAAAATTATCTAGCTAAATAGCATTTGTTTGTTAATCCAGAGTGACTAGGCTTCTCTTTCATGAAAGAGTTAAACCCATTTTTAATCATTATGATATATTTGTTTTGGTCTTTCCTCTATAATATAATTTTGCATGTTTCATTTTTTATTTCATTTTTTTAAAGATTTTATTTATTCATTTGACAGAGATAGAGACAGCCAGTGAGAGAGGGAACACAAGCAGGGGGAGTGGGAGAGAAAGAAGCAGGCTCATAGCAGAGGAGCCTGATGTGGGGCTCGATCCCATAACGCCGGGATCACGCCCTGAGCCGAAGGCAGACGCTTAACCGCTGTGCCACCCAGGCGCCCCTAATGTTTCATTTTTTAATACTTGCTTGTTACTTTGTTTTCTGTCTTTAATTGTCTAAGACTACATTTGCTTTTCTAAAAATTGGCAAATTTTATGACTTAGGTTTATGCTCGGGAAGAATACGATACAGGTCTCACGTTGAGTTTTTATCTATAGACAAGGAAAGAACTCCCTGCAAAGACATTTTTAAAGGAACAGTAATGTATAAAAATTAAATTGTTTTTGTGATGGCATCTAATGAGTCTTGTTTATTCAGTGTATTGGACATACACACAATACTTGTAATTGGTAACACTTACATACTATACTTTCTAAGGTGGGTGGCTAGTAAGTCAGGAATCAGTTTTAGCCCATTTTGCTCCCAGGCTTGTGCTCTAATCTATGCTCTATTTATAAATATTTCTACAATATTATATATATTCTATAGTTGTAGAATATAGGTCTGAAATATCCCTATGCAGAGAAATGGCCCTCCTCTATCTGAGAGAGAAGTGGTGCGTATCAGAGAATCAAATCAGACTGAAATAAACCTGCCAAAGACAGTATTCCTCAAAATGACTTTATGTTTGCCTCATTTCTATGCCCAATTCTTGGTTGCATTCATATGTGGAGTCCACACAGTCCTAGAAACGACATAGGAATTTCTAAAAGCATTCTATTTTTTTTTTTTTTCGTAAGTAGGCTCCTTGCCCACCATGGAGCCCAGCATGAGGCTTGCACTCACAACCCTGAGATCAAGACCTGAGCTGAGGTCAAGAGTCAGATGCTTAACCCACTGAGCCATGCAGGCAGCCCTCTGGAAACACTCTTTAATTCATAAAGATGCTGTTTTAGCTGTTTGTTGCTGTGTTCAATCCACAGTTTTTAACAGTGATCTATTATTTCTCCAAATTGTTACGAGTTCTTCTGCTGGTCTTCCCTCATTCACATAGCTGCACTTGGCAAAGGGATGGGTGGGTTGGAGGGAAGATGGCATCAGTCACATGACTGGCAGGTGTGTATCTTGTCGCTAAGTCCCCTTCATTCTCCTCCTCATGGTCTAAATCTCTAGTAGACCAGCTTGGCTTCTTTACATGGTGGTCGCAAGACGGCATTCCAAGAAAGCGAGGGCAGCATGCTGTACAGCTTGTGAAGATCTAGCCCTGCAGGTGTTGTACCATCACTTCTATTCATTCTGTCAGACAAACGCCAGCCCAGATTCAAAGAACAGGCAAATAGATTCCCTTTCTAACGGGAAAGGCAAAATCACAGAGCGTCGGAGATGCCTCCTGGCCTGGGAGGAACTTGTGGCTTTATTTCGGAATCACTATAGATGACAAAAATCAGTTGAGAATATCTAACGTGGGCCTAATTTTAATCAATGTGAAAGAGGAGTGGGGTATGGGTATTGATATCCAGTTGCTTCTCACTAAAGGACCGGTAAAATCACCCGACCCAGCGTGACTGAAGAAAATATCTGTGATGACGAGGTCTGTATTTCTCTTCTTGTGCATTCAGGTTCCACTCATCCTCTTCTAGGAAATACGTTCAATAGCCACCTTTACTTAATCTTTAGGGAATGCCTCTTTACATGGAATTCTTACCACAGTCCACATAGGTGGGTGTTATTCCCCCCACCCCCTTTTAAAGGTGAGGAATCAGATATTCAAAAAGTCAGAGTAACCTGTGAAGCCACACAGGTGGGGAGTGGCAGCCCTGGAATCTGAACCCAGACAATCTGGCCCCAAGTCCATGCTGTTCACCAACATGGTTATTATTTCCCCAGTCATCCCTGGGGTTTTATTTCCATCCTCCCCGGGAATCAGATATCCATTGCCTGTATCTGGGCTTTTGCTCTCAGCTTCTGTCAATGCCCTTGTTCAAAACCCATGCTTAAAAACAGCACCTCCGCCAGTGTGCAGCAGTCCGTACCTGGAGTAATTACTCTGCTTGGGCAGGTGTGGTGCGTGGAGTGTTTCTGGGCCGGTGAATGGGATGTGGCTCTCAGCGGGCTGACACCGCCCCGGCAGTGAGACACGGCATTGCAGAGTCGGAGCACAGATAGGAAAAACCAAATTTGAGGATTGGAACCCTGGCTCTGCCACTTACTAGTTCAGGAGCTTTGTGGATGTTGCTTAATTAGGAGGGATAATAATAGTCTGTACTCCATGGGATGATTGTGAAGATGAAAATTAATTAGGTAATATTTGTAGACGTCATTAGAACTCCATCTGGCATGTGTTTGTGAAGCCATTAAAACAAATGGAGTCACTTCAGGCCACTCAGCCGGGGGCGAGTGTTAGTTCTGAGCTTTTAGGAGTTCCCGAGCGGGTCAGATGTTGGTCCACGCATAGATTTTATTTGTCTCCCTCTTCTTTCAGCCTGTTGGAAATACAGGTCTTCAGTTGAAAGTTGTCCTTGGCACAGCTCGACTCGAGATGGGGTCAGGGGTAGTTTTAGCCTCCATTTTACTGCCCAGAGAGCCACTGACTGGACTTTGGAGCAGATTTTTTGTCCTCATCTCAACTCAGAATTACCTGCAAAGTGGGTTTGAGGAATGAGACAGACAACTTCCCTAATCTGGTCCTAGCGAGCCTCTGAGTGACCTGAGTGGCAGTAACCTTTAGTGCAATCACATCTCATACCCTCAAAATTCCACCCATGGAAGACAGATAATAAGCCGATAGCCATGGGAGCCCAGCTGGACTCTTCTGCCCCCACCCCTGGGTGTTTTCCCAGTGAGCACCAGGCTGTAGTAAGTCAGGTGATCAGAGAGCCAGAATTAGAAAATGTGGTTCTCTAGCATTTACTTATTCTTAACATTTGAAATTACTTAACTGAACTCTCTCTCTTTTCTCAACTATAAAATAGGGATGATGGGGGCGCCTGGGTGGTTCAGTGGGTTCAGTGTCTGCCTTCAGCTCAGGTCATGATCCTAGGGTCCTGGGATCAAGTCCCGCATCAGCCTCCCTGCTTGGTGGGAAGTCTGCTTCTCCCAGGGCCTGCCGCTCCCTTGCTCGTGCTCCCTCCCTCTCTCTCTCTCTCTGACAAATAAAAAAATAAAATCTTTTTAAAAAATAGGGATGATGATAAAACAGTCCCTATTTAGGTTTGAATCTCATCCCAATACCTACTATATAGTTAGCTCTGGTTAATTGGTAACTGTTATCATCTGCTGGATATAGGAAACGATTCAGTATTTCTCTGAAGTTCCAAGGGCCTGATTTTCACAGGACATATGCCTATTCATTGGTAGGAATATCCCTGTATAAACCGTATTCTGCTGTTTCATGGGGAAAGTGTAAAGGGAAGGTGAAAATCATGCCCGTGTGAACGTTGGGAGAATATACTTAAGTATTTCATATGGAAAGAATTTCAGTAATTTATCTTCAGAAGGGCGACTTAATTTTTAATGTCTTATTTTAAAGCTCAGATATTAACCAAGCATAAAATGTATGTCACATTTTAAGTTAAATGAACTATTCTAAAGCTTCTATTTAATTCATCATCAGAGTTGCCTGACTTGACTAATTTTTTATTTTTTACTGCCACTCCTAAAGTAATTACAGGCGTGGTTGCTTTCTTTACCCTGGACAGGGTCTAAAATCATCTTCCTCAGATTCAGTCTCCTAATCTGTTAAAAAAAAAAAAAAGTAAAAAACAAAAATCCTGGCTTACAGACTCAGATACTCCACTTAAAAAACAAAACAAAAAGCCCGAGATCTCAGCTGCTTGGCAATAAATGTTATAAGACTACATTATCATTATCACAGTGCAAATCCAATACAGAACTATCAAATCTGCAGCATTTAAGCGAGCTGTTTAATGTCAAAGGCAGAATTCACGACACTGGCAATTTATCTCCTTCCTTTTTTCTTTTTAATTTAAATAGATCAAAACCAAGTGCAGGAGCTAAGAGAATGTGTTGCTTATATTTCCCAGAATCTAATGCAACTAGAATTTAATTCTTATAAAATGTACTAAAAAAATTTTTTTTGAAATGACAGCTCTAAAGTCTGAGATAAAAGTTCATTAACAACTTTGAATTTGGCTCCAAAATAGTGCTGTATGACCACTAGAATTCCAAATTGATTGTTTGGAGAAATTTCAAGTATTTGAGGATAGGATTAGCAATCCGTCATTTCAAAATTGGCAGTAGTGCCTGTGAACATTATGGCTAAAATATTCATGATTTTAGGTAAGTTTAGTATTCTCTTGGCTAATTTTACCTTCAGAATACACGATTAGCATTGGCTGTGCATGTTTATTACAAACAAGATAAAAGTTCAGTGTTTCTTTGTGGCCAAATAATAGAAAAATCTGACTTACCCATGTTATCAACACTGCCAGTAAATACAATACAAAGAACAGAATATAAATGACATTAAGAATCTCTTATTGTTTAAGCTAGTTTGTAACAGTATATTTGTCTTTTTTTTCATGAAACAAATACTTATTGAGAATCTACTTTGTGGAACTTCTTGAGAAGAATTCTTGAGACCCTCCAATTTTGTTTTTTCTTTAGATTTGTTGGATAGAACACCTATATATATACTTAGAAGGTTTTCGGAGAAAACAGCATCAAGGGTAAAAATGTTTGGAGAATCTTAGATTAAAGAAGGCAAAAGTTTACTGCAGAATTTTTAGCTCTGATAGAATTCTAAGAAGGGATTCAGGGTGTTAAAAAAATTTCCCAGGGGTGCCTGGGTGGCACAGCGGTTAAGCGTCTGCCTTCGGCTCAGGGCGTGATCCCAGCGTTATGGGATCGAGCCCCACATCAGGCTCCTCTGCTATGAGCCTGCTTCTTCCTCTCCCACTCCCCCTGCTTGTGTTCCCTCTCTCGCTGGCTGTCTCTATCTCTGTCAAATAAATAAATAAAATCTTTAAAAAAAAATTCCCAAGTATAAATGGCCATAGACACTCCTACCCCAAGAATATTTATCAGTATATTGAAGCTGTGAAAAGCCTATCCTCAAAAGTCAACTCTACCAATTTACTCTTACAGGATGGTTGACTACAGACTGGTGAAGTTGAGTTTTACCTAAAGACGGTATTAGATTTGTTTTGGAATAAAATAGATATTTTCACTTCAGGCAGGCTTTATTTCTCCTGAAATATTATGTTTCCTCCAAAATAGTGCTATTTTCTAAGATGCTGCCATCTAGGGATTGAGAAGTTGATAATCTCTGATTACATTTAATTGGTTTATGTTGCTTAAGATATGGTACATTTTCCCAAGCTCTCAACGAGCTAAAGAAAAGCTAAAGAAACTCCTTAAACAAAAGTTCAGTGATTTTCTCAAGTAGAAATCCTTTATGTCATGAATAATTAGACATGGTAAGGTACAGTAGTGTGTGTGTGTGTGTGTGTGCAATGTGTGTGTGTGTTGTGTATATGAGTGTTTCTTCTTCAAATGGATAGGAAATCTTCTGTATTTGTAAATTTATAGTTCATGGTTTCAAAAATTCACATCAAGGAGTGCTTACCCTTTTTCTTGTTGCTTTGTTTTGTTAATACTATACTCTGATCACACCGTGATGTGTAAATCCTGAAGTGTTTCATTATTAATGCACATTATCAATCATGGAACTAAAATTAAATATTAAGTATAGGCAGTTGAGAAGAGAAATATTTTTATCTTGGTTGTAGAACAATATTTCAGGATTACCTTTTTTTTTAAGATTGTATTTATTTGAGAGAGAGAGAGAGCATGGCATGGGGGGATGGGCAGAGCGAGAGGGAGAAGCAGACTCCCCACTGAGCAGGGAGCCTCCTGATGTGGGGTTTGATCCCAACACCCTGAGATCATGACCTGAGCTGAAGGCAGAGACTTAACCAACTGACCCATGTAGGCACCCCTCAGGATTACCTTTTCAACAAAGGCCTCTAGGTTTTCTCTCATGTGAACAATGAGAAACTCCAGAAAGTGAAATAAACAGGAAGAACTACTCCTTTGCAATTCTTCTCCTTCATACATAAGTCAAAATTCATTTCAGTATGATTTTAAAAATCCCTAAATATGAAACAAACTCTTAGCCTTGACATATATGCACCTCATCGACCTATTTTAACCCACATATTAAAATTACTGTTTCCATTTAAATCAACTGGGAAATATGTGCATTCTGAAGTTATTTTGGTATTGGATGGATTCTTTTTTCATTGACTGATAGTAAGCAATGTGTTCTTATGAAACAGGAAGAAACTGTGCCTGAAAACTAATGAGAAGCCCTTGAAATTAACACTTCTAAAAAAAGAGAAGTCCCTTATGATCCAGTCTAGACTCTTTTAATTGACTGGACCTTGGCCAAAAAGAAAGAAGTACTGTATTCTAGTCAACTCCAATAAAGTTACAATGATATGAAACTCTACGCTCTATCTATATCAGCAGGATGGGATCCAAGTTTTGTGAAATCGGAACTATATACAATTTGGAGGAGCACTCTGTAATACAATTTTATGAATTCACTCCTTCGGATTTGCTAGGCCTCTCTCCTTCCATCTTGTTTCAATAGGTTCGCAGTAAATACGCCTTTGCATACTGTAGTGTGATGTTAAGAGTTATGTCTACTGGAAAAGCATCCCAATAGAGGCCTGGAGAGCTCGGCCAGCTCTGAGATGAATCTTTCTGGATTTCACTTCCTCATGACGGCACAGGGAAGCGTGCATCACCTGTAAGTTTCCTTCCAAATGAACAGTTTGTATTTTTTAATTGGATATGCGATCACTTCTGGAATGAAGAGAGCTCCTTGTTAATGTGGAAGAAACAAAGAGACCTTGTGAGTTTATCTGGGTACCCTAAAATACATGATTATTTCCTGATAGCCAGGTCTGTCTATTTTTTTTCACTTAGCATTATAGTTGTTGGCTTTTCTCAAAGGTCTCAATTTGATAAGATCTGTTTTTGTAGTAATATTTGTAAATATTTTCCAAGTCAAGGTCCTGAGTGCTGGCGCCAGGTCATGAAGGGGTGTGGGGGATCTTCCAGTAGAGAAGGGGAAAAAGAAAGAACATGAAACCATTCCCACTGTTTACTTCTCTTCTGTAATTCTTGGCTGTACAATGCTGGCTGCTCACTATACCTTATGAACATGATGTCTTTGAAAGTCAAAGTAGTAAGTAAGTTCTCTAGGTTCCCGGGTTTTGTCCATTTAGTGCCAGACTGGGAATGTAGAAGATATATGAATGTCACTGATTCATGTGAAAATCTTTTCAGAATTAGTTTTTCCACAGTCAGTATAAAGCTTGAGCCTCTTTCCTCTGTTTACATATGTGAATATACAGAGAAAAATTCTTTAAGATGTGCTAAAGCCTTTGCCTTTCCTTGGGTGCCAATTTGTAATGGTTTTAAATGACTTTTAAAAAACAATATGACAGCCTTTATAAAAACTCTTCATTAAAAAAAAATCTTAGACTAATAGTTACAGATTGGAAGTTCGATGGAGGCAGAAAGTATGTTTTCTTTCTCATTAGGCTCTCAAAACCTATACAAGGAGCTGATATCAAGTAGAAATGATAATTAAATGTTGATTGAGAAAATAAATCATTTCAAATCATTTCTAATTCCAGAGCACTACCACTGTTCAAAATGCGTGTTGGCAGCAAAAGCCTACATATTCTTCTGTGATTAAAATAATATAAAATAAACTATATGGGATGCCATTAAACACATAGTTAAGAAAAGGACGTTTTATTCATAATTCTGCCATCTATTAAAATAATAACTATTAACACTTGGCGTTGAATTAATTTGTCAAAAGTAGTCCATTCCATATATATCTGTATCGCTATTTCCATAAATTTATATACTACAGAGGAATGTAAATCTTTTAAAAGATCATTTAAATTGGAAAAATGGAAATAAAATATCTTTAATCTGCAGTAGTTGACCAGTTTGTGAACAACAGAAGAGTCAATTTACAGAATTAGCAATAGCCAATACTGAACACACTCTAGTTTCAATAACGCAAGTATACAGAGCAAAATAATCATCTTAAAGGTGGGAGAATCAAGCATCTTACTGAAATAGCTTTTCAATTTCACTACAGTACATTTCTGTGGGATGGATTGGACTACGACACATAGATTAAATTTGACAGGATACCAGACTGCTTCCGTATTTTTACCTTTCATTCAGTACCCTTTTTGATAAATGTGAAGCAGAAAAATACATTTTTTGATTTTTTTTCCTCTGATGGGGAAAATCAATCGAGTAGTATTTCAAAACTCTGTCATGACTGTGTATCTGGCTCACGTTATTTTATAGATAGCTGGAGGGTATTTTAGCCTTGACATTTCACTTGCCCTGAAAATAGTGAAGATCCATGGACTGGCACTACATTGAGCTCCCATTTTTCTTTCCCGAAGTGCAGCGTGATTAGCCTTTTTCTCCGCTCAGGAGTACCGCCCAGGGAGGCGTGTATGTCAAGGCCAATGCAGCTTTGAGGAAAGCAGCATCTCAAGATACTACGACTTGACTTTGGAGAGCAGGTGGAGGTAGACGGTTTCCCGGGTGTTGTTATTCACTCCCGTTTCTCCCTGTCTGAGGTGAGGATTAAGAAGGATCTTTTAATTGGGCTCGACGTCATGTTTATGCCCTTTGGAGACAGAAGAAATCCAAAGAAGATAAATGGGCATCTGAACGGGCAGTGACATTGAGGAGAGCTAGAAGTGGCACAAAAACTCCCTTCTCCCCTGGCACCGTCGAAGCTTCAGGGCACATGCACTACTCTGTAAGCAACAAATACAGCCTCATTTTCTGACACAATTTGAAAAGGAGAAAACCCCCAAGTCTTGCAAAACTCCAAAAGGGCAGAGCCAACAAAATGGGCCTGAAAATAAGCAAAATAGATGTTGAGACCAACCCTCCTGTGAATAACAGCTAGAGCGCTCGATGGGAAGGCTGGGGGTTGCGGGCTCTCCATGTTTGAGTCCACATATCACTATCGATTTATAACTCGCCTTAGTTCATCTGAGTCCTACATCTTGTCTTAACTGTGATAAGCTGGCACTGGAGTGGAATAGCTCACTCTGGCCCATCGTAGGACACATACGCCTTTGGGTAGCAGCCGCTCATACAAACACTTGAGACAACAGAAGAGATTGCCACACTTAACACATTGCGCAAAGGAGTTTTATCCCCTTTGAGCTTCTTCACACTGGAAAACAGAAAAATAAACTCACCCAACAGAAGTAGTGTTCTAGGGACAGGCAGACACCAAAATAGGCACACAAGTCAGTCCGAAGCATGCGAAGAGCTCCCCTGGATCCAACAGTGAAGCCTAAGAATGTCTTATTTCATGACAAGTTGATTTATTTAACTCATCTCCTTTTGCCTTTGCATTGTATCTGAAGAAAGTTCGATGATTCACGCCTTATTTTTAATTTCTAAAAACCAGATCAAAATGGAGCTGAGATCCACCTTATAAAATGGGAACATGGTGGTCAAAGTAGTTGTATGAAGGGGTGGCTTGAAGGACTTTAGCTCTGCCATCATATCGATTAACATTCCTTCCCCCAGGGGCGCCTGAGTAGCGCGGTTGTTAAGCATCTGCCTTTGGCTTAGGGCGTGATCCTAGTGTTCTGGGATCGAGCCCTGCATCAGGCTCCTCTGCTGGGAGCCTGCTTCTCCCTCTCCCACTCCCCCTGCTTGTGTTCCCTCTCTCGCTGGCTCTCTCTCTGTCAAATAAATAGATAAAATCTTAAAAAAAAAATTCCGCCCACCAAAAATAAAAACCTCAAGTAATTTCATCATGCAGATTCAAGCAGTGTTTTGCTGTGCAGTATTCTAATACATGTGTCTCCTGTTAATACCAGTTTCCCGCAAAAAGCATCCCCCACCAAGATAAATGGAGACTCTAGGGGGATGGTGGACACCTAGAGAAAGACATAGGACTCCACTTGCCTTTGTGGCCACTGTATCCAGTTTCTTGGCTCCTTCCTCCTCCTCCTTTTATTGAAGGCATTTGTAGACTAGGATAGCTACAAGACATTTCCCGTTCATACCCCAAGGCTCTCTGTATCATCACGTATCAACTTTCAGATACCCAAGAGCCCATGCAGTTTGCATGTTCACCATGTTTATACAAGTGGGTGATACATTGTGGGAGAATTCCAAGTATTTGCTTAGAATGAAATTTCAGGTGAAATGACACAGCAAATATTTCAGTAAGGAAATGCTTCTTCCCACTCTATCCTTCATCATTCACAGTTTCTGTCTGCTCTCACCCCTCCAAGCAGCCAGTTGCAAACTGAAGGCGAAGATCTCTGCAAACAGCCAGTGATTCTTAACACTGGAGAATCTGTGCACTGTAGGAGTGGAGTGGTAGATAGATGTGGAAAAGTACGGAGAGGAAAGGACGCTTTCCCTGCCCTACTAGGATGTGTCATAAATTAAGGGGAGGAAAGTCCATATAAGGAACACATCTCTAACATGAGATGTGGTTTCAGTGGCTGAGTTTAGGTTCATGAAGACAGTCCATCACCATCTTGATTATGATGTTATTTTCCTTTCTCTTCTTCCTTTAATTGAAAATCATTATTTGGGTATAAAATTCTTTGCAGTAATTTTGAAAATAATTGTAGCCTGGATAATTCATATTGTGTTTATCTGTGGAGGAAATTTGTTTTTGCCAGTGGGTTGTGTCACATTTCAGGAGAAAGGCGCATCACACATCACACCTTTGGAGGAGAACCTTGCCATTTTCAGCACTGTTGTTCCCATGGCATCATTGGCTTTATCCAGTGACAGCAGTCTAAAATTTCCATAGAAACCAGGTCTGACAATGACTGCTAAAAGTACAGTTCCCCCATAACAGTATCAGCTGAATTAAAAAGCAAAGGTAAATTGTATTATCAGTTAAATTGTCTTTTCCCAAACGGTCCTTGTTCGCACAATAATTGCATTTCCTTGTCATAAGCAGTTTTATTACGCAGTGACCTGCTGCCCAAGGGCGTGAATTTATAAGAAGGCTTGAGATATAATAGTAATAGTAATCATCATCATCATCATCCAGGTGATTCATCTATAAAATTAAAAACAATAGCACTTACTTCATTTGACTGTCAGGGGTAAATGTCTATAAATCTTCCAACAGAGAAGTTTCAGAAAAATAAAAACTATTCGTGTTTCCTGCCTTCTTTTTTTTTTTTTTAATCTTCCTGTCTTTCTTTCCCTGTCATATCTTATTTCCTTTATTCTTTTTTTCTTCCTTATTTCCTCCTTCCTCTTTGCCATGCTTCCCTCCTTATTCACACCCTTCTTTCCTCTCTTCCTTCCTCAGACGTCTGTTTTACCATTCACATCTGAAGAACATCCGGGATTAAATCCTGTCATCACAGAGCAACCAGATTGTCCTGTATCCTATCCCGCATTTCCTGATTCAGTCTAACATACCAATCTGGTCATTAGTGGTCCGTGGCTACAAGAAAAACAGCTCTGTCCCATCCCTTCTGTGGTGACTGAGAAATCTGCAGTATTCACACCTCTGAAGCCACAGCTCCTCTGCAAAGCACTTCCTCTTGCTCATTTGATTTGAGAAAACTACCCGGGAAGAAGAGAAGCTTTAACGAGAAAGCCNAAATAGCTCACTCTGGCCCATCGTAGGACACATACGCCTTTGGGTAGCAGCCGCTTATACAAACACTTGAGACAACAGAAGAGATCGCCACACTTAACACATTGCGCAAAGGAGTTTTACAAGTAATTTCATCATGCAGATTCAAGCAGTGTTTTGCTGTGCAGTATTCTAATACATGTGTCTCCTGTTAATACCAGTTTCCCGCAAAAAGCATCCCCCACCAAGATAAATGGAGACTCTAGGGGGATGGTGGACACCTAGAGAAAGACATAGGACTACTTGCCTTTGTGGCCACTGTATCCAGTTTCTTGGCTCCTTCCTCCTCCTCCTTTTATTGAAGGCATTTGTAGACTAGGATAGCTACAAGACATTTCCCATTCATACCTCAAGGCTCTCTGTATCATCACGTATCAACTTTCAGATACCCAAGAGCCCATGCAGTTTGCATGTTCACCATGTTTATACAAGTGGGTGATACATTGTGGGAGAATTCCAAGTATTTGCTTAGAATGAAATTTCAGGTGAAATGACACAGCAAATATTTCAGTAAGGAAATGCTTCTTCCCACTCTATCCTTCATCATTCACAGTTTCTGTCTGCTCTCACCCCTCCAAGCAGCCAGTTGCAAACTGAAGGCGAAGATCTCTGCAAACAGCCAGTGATTCTTAACACTGGAGAATCTGTGCACTGTAGGAGTGGAGTGGTAGATAGATGTGGAAAAGTACGGAGAGGAAAGGACGCTTTCCCTGCCCTACTAGGATGTGTCATAAATTAAGGGGAGGAAAGTCCATATAAGGAACACATCTCTAACATGAGATGTGGTTTCAGTGGCTGAGTTTAGGTTCATGAAGACAGTCCATCACCATCTTGATTATGATGTTATTTTCCTTTCTCTTCTTCCTTTAATTGAAAATCATTATTTGGGTATAAAATTCTTTGCAGTAATTTTGAAAATAATTGTAGCCTGGATAATTCATATTGTGTTTATCTGTGGAGGAAATTTGTTTTTGCCAGTCGGTTGTGTCACATTTCAGGAGAAAGGCGCATCACACATCACACCTTTGGAGGAGAACCTTGCCATTTTCAGCACTGTTGTTCCCATGGCATCATTGGCTTTATCCAGTGACAGCAGTCTGAAATTTCCATAGAAACCGGGTCTGACAATGACTGCTAAAAGTACAGTTCCCCCATAACAGTATCAGCTGAATTAAAAAGCAAAGGTAAATTGTATTATCAGTTAAATTGTCTTTTCCCAAACGGTCCTTGTTCGCACAATAATTGCATTTCCTTGTCATAAGCAGTTTTATTACGCAGTGACCTGCTGCCCAAGGGCGTGAATTTATAAGAAGGCTTGAGATATAATAGTAATAGTAATCATCATCATCATCATCCAGGTGATTCATCTATAAAATTAAAAACAATAGCACTTACTTCATTTGACTGTCAGGGGTAAATGTCTATAAATCTTCCAACAGAGAAGTTTCAGAAAAATAAAAACTATTCGTGTTTCCTGCCTTCTTCTTTTTTTTTTTTTATCTTCCTGTCTTTCTTTCCCTGTCATATCTTATTTCCTTTATTCTTGTTTTCTTCCTTATTTCCTCCTTCCTCTTTGCCATGCTTCCCTCCTTATTCACACCCTTCTTTCCTCTCTTCCTTCCTCAGACGTCTGTTTTACCATTCACATCTGAAGAACATCCGGGATTAAATCCTGTCATCACAGAGCAACCAGATTGTCCTGTATCCTATCCCGCATTTCCTGATTCAGTCTAATTTACCAATCTGGTCATTAGTGGTCCGTGGCTACAAGAAAAACAGCTCTGTCCCATCCCTTCTGTGGTGACTGAGAAATCTGCAGTATTCACACCTCTGAAGCCACAGCTCCTCTGCAAAGCACTTCCTCTTGCTCATTTGATTTGAGAAAACTACCCGGGAAGAAGAGAAGCTTTAACGAGAAAGCCGGGATGTTTCTTTTCCCCATCCAGTAACAGACTGTTGGTCCTACCTTTCCTCTAAGGGTGTCAGGCAGGAAGGGGATGCTGGAGAAAGAACTGGATGCATGTTGACCAATAACTTGAGTCAGGAATAGGAATAAAAATGAGTTCCTTGCTTCCATCTGTCAGGCCTCATTTATTTATTCATTCATTTAATTATCCATTTTTATAGCAGATATTTATCGGGTCCCTATTATTTCCTCACACCTCCACATGATGCCATGTATCTGTTCTCTTGTACTCTCCATCATGATTCTAAGAATGTCTCACTTAGACTTCTCCAATACCCTCTTAAATTGTTTTCCTTTCTCCATGATCAACCCTTACCTCTAACCTTCCTGCAAACTTGTCGCCAGGCCAACCTTGCTCAGGGGCTGTTTGGATGCTGTTACTACTATTCTCCTGCACTTTCAGAACCTTCCCAGTTTCATGAAGTAAAACCTAAACTCTTTAGCCTTCAATCCGGGACCCTATAACCTGGGCTCAGCGATTCCACTTTATAATTACTATATTCTTTTTTTTTAATTTAAATTTTTAAAACTCCCAGTATAGTTAACCTACAGTGTTATGTTAGTTTCAGGGGTATAATTATAGTGAGTCAACAGGTCTGTAACTCATTGTCCATCATGTAGGTGTACTGTTAATCCCCTTTGTGTATTTGGCCCCTCCTCTTACCCACCTTTCCTGTGGTAACCACCAGTGTGTTCTCTGTATTTAAGAAGGTTTTTCTGTTTGTCTCTTTTTTTTCTTTGTTCATCTGTTTCTTAAACTCCACATAGGAGTGAAATCATGGCATTTGTCTTTCTCTGGCTTATTTCACTTAGCATTATACCCTCTAGATCTATCCATGTTGTTGCAAATGACAAGATTTCATACTTTGTTATGGCTGAGTAATATTCTGTTGTATATATAGGTGATGAGGTGTATATACAGATATCTTCTTTATCCGTTCATCTGTTGATGGACACTTGAGTTGCTTCCATTTTTTGGCCATTGTAGATAATGCTGTGGAAAACACAGAGGTGCGTGTATCTTTTCAAATTAATGTTTTTGTATTCTTGGGGTAAATACCCAGTACTGGAATTACTGGATCATATGGTAATTCTATTTTTAATTTTTTCAGGAACCTCCATATGACTTTTCACAGTGGCTACAGAAGCTTGTTTTCCCACCAATAGTGCCCAAGTGTTCCTTTTTCTCCATATCCTCTCCAACACTTGCTGTTTCTTGTGTTTTTGATTTTAGCCATTCCAACAGGTGTAAGGTGATATCTTGTTGTGGTTTCGATTTGCATTTTGCTGATGATTATTGGTGTTGAGCATCTTTCCATGTGTCTGTTGGCCATCTTTATGTCTTCTTTGGAGAAATGTCTGTTTGTGTCTTCTGCCCATTTTTTAATTGGATTATTTTGGGAGTTTTTGGTATTGAATTGTAGAAGTTCTATATATATTTTGCATACTAACTGCTTGTTGGATATATCATCAAATATCATATTCATCAGCCTGTAGAGCAATTTGTTCTTCCCTTTCCCTGTCCTATTTTCTCTTCCCATCTTTGTGTCATACTGTCCACCTACAATGTTGTTTGACTCACAGATCCTTTTGCCCTTGTTACTTCATTTAAATTCCAGATTTGTCTTGATCTTTTACTTCCTATTCTCCAGCTGCTGGCCATCTTTATCTCCTCTAAAACTCACGGCACTTTATTCCTCTCCTAACCTTTTGCACTTTCTATCCGATTTTTTAGTTATATCTGTTTATCTGCATGGCATATTTGCCCTTGAAGAATGTAAGCTCCTTGAAAGTAGCGCCCAGCATGGAACTGGCTTCACAGTCTAACAGTACCCTTTATACAAAGCTCTCGACTAAGTGGATACGTGAACCACAATACCATTCTCCGACCTCTTTAAGAAGACATGCTGAATAGCGAACCTCTTGTTAATTTCAATTAAAATAGATAATATTATGGTCCAGGAAGAGTCTTATCAAGCCTTTTAAATATGTTTTTGACAATCACTCAGTAGCAGATACATCAGACTTAGCAAGATCAGAACCTCTGCAGAATGATGAGTTTCCTTTGGTGCACAAACTCTTGTACATTTGCATCTTCACTCACTGTCATGACTATTTCTCCTCACCCAGGGCAAGAAAGCCTCTTTCTCTTCATTCCCTGGCAGTCTTCTTTAAATTCATTACTTTTAAGCTTTCTTTTTTAAAAAGGATTTTATGTTTATTTATTCGTGAGAGAGAGACAGAAGCAGAGGGAGAAGCAGACTCCCCGCTGAAGCAGGGAGCCCAACGTGGGACTCTATCCCAGGACCCTGGGACCACGACCTGAGCCAAAGGCAGGTGCTTAACCGACTGAGCCACTCAGGCGTCCCTAAATACATTACTTTTAAAATAACATGCACGTTTCAGACTTGCTTCAAAGAGTATAAAAAATTATACAATACAAAGTCTCCTCCCTGCTTTATTTCTCATTTGCCAAGTTCCCAGTACACACCCTTCAACATGTATTATAGTGTTCGATTCTTATATGTCTTTCCATACAGGTTTTTGTGCATGTAAAACCAAAGAAGCACGAATTACTTTCCCGTGTTTTATGCCAGTGGTTTTTTACATATTCTTCCATATTTGAGCTTTTACTTAAAAAAATTTATCTCACACATATTTCCAGATCAAGATGTCCTGTGTATCATATTCCATTGTGTAGATATACCATAGTATAGTAAAGCATCCCTAATCAATAGATATTTTGTTTCTAAACTTTGTTGTTACAATCTGTGCTACAGTGCATAACCTGTACTCACCATCATTTTCTGTCCATATGAATATGTCTACGTAAGATACTTTCCTAGAAATAGAATTGGTTGTTCACAGGGTATGTACCTTATAATTTTTGATAGATACTTCAAAATTGCCCTCCATGGGGATTATGCCAATTTACACTTAGACCAGCAATGGATAAGAGCTCTACTCCCCAAAAACTTACCAAGTGTGTTTTAAAAACTTTGATTTTTGTCACGTTGATGCTTTAAAATGGAATCTCTGTTTGAACATGGCATGCTGCCTGACTATGCGTGTCATATTTGCACAGCGACTCTGCTAATACTCTCTGAATCACGCCAGTTCTTGGTCTACGTGCTATCAAAATGAGGTCTTTTACTTTACCTTAATTTGCCTTCCCATTATTGTGAGTGAAAGCAGCATGTTTTCTTAAGTTTAAGAGCCATTTGTAGATTTTTAATTTTCTCATAAAAACTCTGTTCATATCCTTAGCTCATTTTTTTCTTTTTTTTAATAAATTTTTTGAATTCTTTATCTGTTAGGGTGATAAGGTGTAGTATTACTTGTGAGTATTATTCCCAGCTTATCATTTATTTATCCTTTGATGTTCATGATGGCAGTTTTTGTCGTGTAGAGATATTCTGTTGTTTTTAGATTTTGAATTTTGAGTCAAGAAAAAAATTTTCGGGGCGCCTGGGTGGCACAG
>NC_048220.1:11195523-11200429 GCF_002007445.2 Ailuropoda melanoleuca | reverse complement strand
CTGGCTGTCTCTATCTCTGTTGAATAAATAAATAAAATCTTTTAAAAAAAAAAAAAAGAAAAATTTTCCATGTTGGGATTATAGAACAGTTCTCGCTTTTTCTTCTGGTAACTTTTATGGACTTATTTCTTTACATTTAAATCTTGGAACCATTTGGGATTTACTCTGGTATGGATCTGACCTTATTTTTGTACGAAAACCATTTATTTAACAGGCCCTTTGTAGTAGAAGGTACCTTTATTAAATACTAATTTTCAATAAGTTTGAGATCTATTTTTGACATTTCCGTTCTTTTCTTTTGGGCTGTTTATTCATGTGCTGATACTACACCGTTTTAATTACTGAAGCTTATATTTTTATTATTTACAAATGTTAATAATCCACTGTTATTCTTTTTTCATAAATTTAAAGGTCTTTTTTTTTAACTTTAAAAAATTTCCATACATGATTTTGAATCAGCAGTGTATTTTAAGAAATAAGCTGATTTTGTGAGGATCATATTAAATTTATAAATTAGGGGATATTGATATCTTTATGATGCTTAATCTCCTTATTAAACAATACAGTAAGCTATTGTTTAAGTCTTATTTGTCAGAAGTATCCAAACATTTCTTCATAGTCTTCTTAAGCTTATTAGTATTTAGTACTTTGTCTTGCTACTAGAAATTTGATCTTCCATTTTAACTTTTAATGAGTTGTTTGTATATATGAAAGCATTTCCCTTAATTGTATTGTTAAATCCTGCTAGTGTGCTGAATCCTCTTATTGACCATAGTGGTATTTGTTAATTATAGTGGGACCTCCCCGCCATATTCTCTTCTCCAGTCATATCATTTGTAAACAGGAATGGTTTTTAAGTCTTGATTTTTTTATTTTATTTTATGGTTGCATTGGTATTAAGATTGTTAAATAACAGCAATGATGGTGGACTTGCTTTTTTTGTTCTTGACTTTAAAAGAATCTCATGTTTCCATGGACAGCATCATCCTGGGTTTTGTTAGATGGCTTTGGGCTGAACTAAGAATATTTTTCATTTAAGTAAGTATATACCTGTACCTAGTTTATTAATTATATACTGTCAATGAAGATACTTAGTTTTGCAAAATGCCTTTTTTAGGATCTATGGTAATGATTATCGTTCTCATTAAATATTTTAATATTATGAACTTAGGTAATAATTTTCCTAATATGAACCACCTTTTGCATTGCAAGAATAAAGGTCACAACAGTTATATTTCTCTGGACTCTGATAATATTTCCGTAGAAGTTTTTAGTCAATATTCACATCTGAAATTTATCTCTAGTTTTCCTTTTGGTACAGTTGTTTACAAGTAAGTGTTGGTACCAGAGTTGTTCTTTTTTCATAGAACTTTGAAGTTTTCTTATTTTATGCTCTGTAACATTTTAAATACCCTTGGAATTAACAGTTCTTTCTGATAGAAATTTCCTGTGGAGGGGCACCTGGATGGCTCAGTCGTTAAGCGTCTGCCTTCGGCTCAGGGCGTGATCCCGGCGTTCTGGGATCGAGCCCCACATCGGGCTCCTCCGCTGGGAGCCTGCTTCTTCCTCTCCCATTCCCCCTGCTTGTGTTCCCTCTCTCGCTGGCTGTCCCTCTCTCTGTCAAATAAATAATCTTTAAAAAAAAAAAAGATTTCCTGTGGAAAATAATCTTAGACTAGTAAATGCTTGACATAATTTTCTATTCATTTTATAGAAATTGGTCTTTTTAAATGCTGTTCTTGTCAAAATCGGGTTTAGTCAACTATGTTTTTTCTTTTTTGTCTTAAATTTATTTGAGAGAGAGAGTGCTCATGTGAATAGAGGGAGGGATGGAGGAAGATAATCTTCAAGTCGACCCCCCACGAAACATGGAGCCCAACACAGGGCTCAGTCTCATGACCCTGAGATCATGATATGAGCCAAAACCAAGAGTCAGGCGCTTAACCAACTGAGACACACAGGCACTCATAGTCAATTACGTTTTTTTCTAGAAAATTGTTTGTTTCTTTCAGATTTTCTTTTTTCTTATCTTTTCTTTTCTTCCTTCTTTTCTTTTCTTTTGCATGGAAGTAAACAAAATTATTTCTGAGAGGTCTGTAAGTTTTCTCTTTTTAAATTTTGAGATAACTCTCTGCTTACTATTTCTGATTCTCAGTAATTATGCTTTTGTCTCGTTTTTCAGGATTTGTTCAATTAGTAGTATTTTATTGTTTTGTTCTGGTTCCTATCTTCTGTTCTTGCATTCTCCTGGTGTATCTCCCCTGTGTCTGGTCATTGTACATTAGATTTCTTTGCCAATATCTTTTCGTACATGAAACCTGTAAGTATTGCATGTCCTTGAGCTTAGTCCTTTGCTGTGCACCATCCCTTGAGATAAGCTGTCTCATTCATCACATAGTTTAATGGACATGGTGACTCCCTAATATGTATCATATCACTTCTTGAAATCCCTCTTAAGCTAGGTATTATTCTTTCGATTTTCGCAGATGAATAAGTTTAAAAATATCTAATACATAGCTCTCTTCCTTCACAGAGAAAGTCACCAGCATCTACCTTGTCTCACAATCCGAGTCCTCAAAGGCATCCCTGATACTTGGCTCTTTTGCCCTCTACGTACACTAAATCAATAAATCCTTTTCAGTTCTCCTCACGTATCTTCTTCTCTCCTTCTTCTCTTCTTATTGTCATGACCCTGTTTTAAGTCACCGTCATCTCTTGCCTACCGATGGAAAGAACCTCCCCTCACCAGTTTTACTCTATCCACACTAGCTCCTTCCTGATTCTGTGGTGATCCTGACACCTGACTGATTCCATAACACATCTCTCTGGCTTAAATCCACTCAGTAGCTTGTTGATGTTGTTTAGAAAAATAGCTAAAATTCCTCACATGACCTTTAAGATTCTGAGTAATGTGGTTTCTACACACGATTCTCAACTTGAAGGGCTGTTGCCTTGGCTTTCCTCTACTGTGGCCACCCCCATGTTCTTTACATTCCTCAAATGCGCCATTCTTTTTTTATCATCTTATGACATTTGCACCTGCTTCCTGTCACCTTTGCTTGAAAAATTCCCTGCTACTATCCTTTCATTACTAATTCCTTCTCATCCTTTAGAGTTTGTCTTCAAATATTTTTCTCGGGTAAGCTTTCTCTTACTCACTTTGTCCACATCATTTGGGCAGCATTCTGTTCCACAAATTAGTTGAGTTTACAATTAAATAATTGGTAATTGGTTGTACAGTGATTACTTTCTATACTAAAACATAGCCTCCTATGGATATCTGTCTTGTTTACTGCTTAATCCCTAGTACCCAGTAAGATGACTAACCCAGTAAGATGAGTTTACAATTAAATAATTGGTAATTGGTTGTACAGTGATTACTTTCTATACTAAAACATAGCCTCCTATGGATATCTGTCTTGTTTACTGCTTAATCCCTAGTACCCAGTAAGATGACTAACCACTGAATAGCTCAAAACACTGAAAGGAAAGAAATTATCAAGGGAAACATAATAAAAGTTTGAGAAATTTATTAGGTCCCAAAAAATTAAAATAGAAATTCTAGCATCCTTATAATATTGTTAATTAAATGGGATAAATAGTTCAAAACAATTACAAATTTAGCCTTCCATTTGGTAAAGAAATGAATAATTATTTAATGATTGGCATTGAGAAATAGTCTAATTATCTGGAAATATAAATAAAGAATTAAGATTCCTAAATTATATTTTAGGCCAAAATAAATTCTCCATGCATGCATATGCCATTTGTTTTTTCTTAATATTTTATTTATTTATGGTAGAGTTAGAGAGAGACAGAGAGCACAAGCGACAGGGGCAGAGGGGGAGAGAGAAAGAATCTCAAGCAAATGCCACACTGAGAATGGAGCCTGATGTGGGGCTTGATCTCACAACATTGAGATCATGACCTCAGCTGAAATCAAGAGTCAGATGCTTAACCGACTGTGCCACCCAGGTGCCCCAAATGTATATGCTATTTAAATTTATAATTGCATAACATTATAAAACTCCTAGGAGAAAAAAATATATATACCTATTTATCTAATCTTAGTTTGAATACAACCCATAAAATCTGACAACAGGGTATGAATGACACCTGCAATGATGAGTGAATTAAACTACAGAAAAACTGAAACACTATTAATACATAAAAAGTGGTTGAAAAGGTATTCACAACAAGAGCAAAAAAATATTCTTAACACATGTGGCAGAATATAGGTTATTGTCCGTATATATTATATAATGTCCTTACTGTTATTTAAGGGATCTCTAAATTGACAGATGCCTCATTTAAAGAAAAAAAAATGATGATTTCCAAGAGGCAAGTCGCAAAATATTAAATACAACATTCTGTGACAATTTTTGACTGCTTTGAGAGTCAAGGGAATAATAATAAAGATGAGATATTATTTAATTAGAATGACAATGATTAAATGAATGATAATATGCAGAATTAGTTAGCATCTGGGAAACAGGGCATTCTTATATGACGATGGCAGGATTGTAAATTGAATAACCTTTGCAGGGGGCAGCTTGGCAATATGAGTCAAAGCCTTCGAATGAACACATCCTTTCCTCAGTTATTCCTTTTCTGGAAATTTAATCAGATGAAATAATCAAATAAATGCAAATAGATATGTTTGACTTGTTGCTATTTAGTGATCTGCCTACAGAAGTGAAGAGGACTTTAGGGCATAACTATTCATTCGTATTGGCCTTATTCATCATTAAACTTAATTTTCTTACTTTGCCTCTTTATTTGCCTATTTTTTAACTTAATGTATTTCTGTGTGTTTTGTAAATTCTTATATGCATGATGGTACAATATGCTTTCCAAAACAAAATGCAATACTTATACACACACACACACACACACACACACACAC
>NC_048220.1:11193380-11195423 GCF_002007445.2 Ailuropoda melanoleuca | reverse complement strand
CTAGTGTTAAACAAAAATTGCATGCAAACCGTTGTGTACAATGTTTGGCTTTTGTACTAGGTTAGGTTTTAAATAAACATGATGTTTCATTACTTTGTTTTGAAAAAAGGATTTACTACTTTATGTATAAAACATACAGCTTGGTAATTGGACACACATTTTCTCAGCGGGAAAATATCGCAAATACATGTAATTGAAGATTAAAACCAAGGCTATCACTGCGGCATAGGTCTGAAGAGGTTTGTTTACTAGAAATGAAATCTTCTTCTGTGGTGAGACTATGAATGTGACAAGAAATATCCTGATGTCCTGAGGCCAAATCACCTGCATGTGGCAAAGATGTCAGGTTCAAGGATGCTCTTAACGGTGGCAGTGAAAATCAAGATTTCTCAAACCTTGATTTGAGTGTCTTTTAGAATAACTTTTAAAATGGTATTGACTACTTGTGGTTTATTATTTTGTGAATTTCTTGGTCAAAATTGGGCCACTTCTAACTTGAATCTGAAGTTCGACAAGCTTATTCTAAACTCTCATGTAGGATTAAAGGACAAAGAACAGCTAAGGTAACTTTACAGAAGCGTAAAGATGGGGTATTTATTATGGAACTGTAGTTATTAAAAGTTTGTTACGAATTATGGACAAGACCATAGTTAGGCTGATAGGCTGAAGAGGACACAGAGCGAGCCCCAGTCACCATGGGGGATTATGTAGGACAGAAGCAGTATCTGGAGGAAAAGGTATGACCTAATCAGTGAGTGTTATGGGGAAGTAGCTGTTCAATGGGGGGGGAGGGCGGGGAATATTGGGTTTCTGGTGCATAGAAAAAAAGAATCTGGGGCACATGGGTGGCTCAGTCTGTTAAAAGTCCAACTCTTGGTTTCACTCAGGTCATGATCTCAGAGTCGTGAGATGGAACCCCTAGTCCGGCTCCATGCTCAGTGTGGTGTCTGCTTGAGATTCTCTCTCTCTCCCTTTCCTTATGCCTCTCCCCTGCTTGCACTCATGTGCACACATGCTCTGTCTAAAAATAAGTAAATATATCTCTAAAAGAAAAAAAAAGAATCAAGGGGCACCAGGGTGGCTCAGTCGGTTAAGCGTTTGCCTTCAGTTCAACCTGGGATCGAACCCCACATCAGGCTGCCTGATCAGTGGGGAGTCTCCTTCTCCCTATCTCTCTGCTATTCCCCTGCTATTCTGTTTCTCTCTCTGTTTCTCTCTCTCTCTCTGTCAAATAAATAAATAAAATCTTTTAAAAAATAAAAAAGTATCCAAAATAGATTAAAGAGCTAAGTTGCCAAGTAAAATTATCAAACCCTTAGAAGAAAATGAAGGAACATATGTTTATAACCTTAGGATTTATTAGGATTTCTTACAAAGGACAAAAGGAAAAAATTGATAGATTTGATAATAATAAAATTCATAAACTTTTACACACAAAAGATACCATAAAACAAAGTTAAATGACAAATTAAACCAGAGGTTCCTTGTAAACTCAATACCTAGCAAAGAATTAGTATCTAGAAAATACAAAGAAATGGTACATATCACTAAGACAATCTAATGGGTAAGCTTATCAAAGGATGGGAACAGAGAAAAGCTAATAAATATATGGAAATATCCTCATTTGCAAAAAAGGAGCTGCAAATGTAAAAATTGATAAGATGCCACTGTGATTATACTGTCATATCATTCTTAGTGTATCGCATTGTCGCACATTTTGAAATAAGACATTTCTAAATGTTTTTGAGGTTGTGGGACTCCTCGTATATTTCTGATGATAGTTTAAATGGGTACTACTTGGCATAACAAAAGTGGGAATAGTTAATAAAATCAGAGATACGGGCACACACATGGTCTGCAACCCATAATGTCTAGCTCTAGAGAAATTCATCTCGTAGACTAGAGGAAATCTAACACCTATGCAGGAGGGATGTATGCCAGGACGTTAACTGAGGATTTCTGTATAACAGCAATATATTGAAGTTAACCTTACTGGTTATAAACAGAGGACAGATTCAAAATCTAAGGTAGATTCAGATAATG
>NC_048220.1:11086811-11193231 GCF_002007445.2 Ailuropoda melanoleuca | reverse complement strand
GTTAAAATTTGTTTTCCCTTCCTGTATTATTTGCATCTCACAAGAGAAATCATAATTTTTTTAAAAGATTTATTTATTTTATTTATTAGACAGAGAGAGACAGCCAGCGAGAGAGGGAACACAAGCAGGGGGAGTGGGAGAGGAAGAACCAGGCTCACAGCAGAGGAGCCTGATGTGGGGCTCGATCCCATAACGCCGGGATCACGCCCTGAGCCGAAGGCAGACACTTAACTGCTGTGCCATCCAGGCGCCCCAGAAATCATAATTTTAATTTCTATCAAGGGAATAGCAAGCTGAAGTAGAGAGAGGGTAGGATTGTTTTTGTAGTGTCTTGAGTATTGTCAAACAAATTATTTCACATTAGAAGAATCCCACTGTAGCTGGGAATTATATACCCCATATTCTGCAAGAGGAAAAAGCAGTACCTCACATACCTTAGCCGTGTAGTGAAAAAGCATAAATCATTTTAGTTTTAGTTAGGAGTTTATTAGGCTCACATTCCAAAATAATAATGGTAATAATGATGATGATGATGATGGTGGTATTTGATTGTTACAATTCAAGGACGAATCAACCTTATATTCAAACGAACTTCTTTTAAGTTTTTATTTAAATTCCAGTTAGTTATCATAGAGCGCAATATTACTTTTAGGAGAATTTACTGCTTCACCATTTCCATGTAACACCCGGTGCTCATCACAAGTGCACTCCTTAATCCCCATCTTCTATTTCACCCATCCCCCCACTCTCCTCCCTGCTGGTAACCAGCAGTTTGTTCTCTAGAGTTAAGAGTCTCTTCCTTGGTTTGCCCCTCTCCCTCTTTTTTTCCCTTTACTCGTTTGTTTTTTTCCTTAAATTCCACGTATGAGTGAAATCATATGGTGTTTGTCTTTCTCTGACTGACTTATTTCAGTTAGCATTATACACTCTAGCTCCATCCATGTTGTTGCAAATGGCAAGATTTCATTCTTTTTATGGCTGAGTAATATTCCAGTGTGTGTGTGTGTGTATTATCACACACAACCCATCTTCTTCATCCATTCATCAGTTGATAGACAATTCAGCTGCTTCCGTAATTTGGCTACAGTAGATAATCCTACTATAAACATTTAAGTGCATGTATCTCTTTGAATTAGTGGGTAAATACCTAGTAGTGCAATTGCTGGATCATAGGGTAGTTCTATTTTTAACTTTTTGAGGAAACTCCAGACTGTTCCAGAGTGGCCGATCCACTGCATTCCCTTCACTAGTACAAGAGGGTTTACCTTTCTCCCCATCCTTGCCAATACCTGTTGTTTCTTGTATTTTTGATTTTCACCGTTCTGACAGTTGTGAGGTAATATTTCATTGTAGTTTTGATTTGCATTTCCCTGATGAGAGGTGTTGAGCAACTTTTCATGTGTCTGTTGGCCATCTGTGTGCCTTCTTTGGAAAAATGTCTATTCATATCTTCTGCCCATTTCTTAACTGGATTATTTGGTTTTTTTGGTGCTAAGTTTAATAAGTTCTTATATATTTTGATATTTTGTAAATATTTACTCCCACACCACTGGTCGCCTTTTAGTTTCGTCGGCTGTTTCCTTCACTATGTGGAAGCTTTTTATTTTGGTGTAGTCCCAGGAATTTATTTTTACTTTTGTTTCCCTTGCTGTAGGGGACATACCTAGCAGGAAGAGGCTATGGCATATGTCAGGGAAGTCACTACCTGTGTTCTCTTCTAGGATTGTCATGGTTTCAGGTTTCACGTTTAGTCTTTAGTCCATTTTGAGTTTATTTTTGTGTCTGGTGTAAGAAAGTGATCCAGTTTCATTGATTTGCGAGAAGCTGTCCAGTTTTCCCAACACCATTTGTTGAAGAGACCACCTTTTTCCATTGGATATTCTTTGCTACTTTGTTGAAGATTAATTGACCATATAATTGTGGCTTCATTTCTGGGTTTTCTATGCCAAACAAGCTATGTTTTAACTCTACATATGGGCATGTAGCTGGTGGGTTTAGAAGACATATGCTGAGTTTAGAATCTCTATAGGTTTAAAATCCATTTGTGTAACAGTAGAAATAGCTGTTCTTTTTAGAGTGAGTCACCAAATTGGTTGCTTTTCTTTTGCTCACTTTCTAAAGCTATTTAGGATCACAATGCTAACTTTAGAATAAAAATATACTGTATATGATATTTATTCTGTGAAAATGCACAGTGCACTGGTTAATTTACTTTTTATGAATGCATCCTTAACTTCAGCCGCCTTTATGGATGTAATTTTCCTTTTTTTCTCTTTTAATTGGAATATTTTTAAACATAAGGACTAGGTGAAAGGATAAACTTATATTTGATTATATTTTGGCCAGATTGCTGTTTATGTCACTTTCTTGATCTCTTTTCACGTTCATCCTTTTACATTTTGCTTAGCCATTTAGATCTGACACTTCAACCCAGGAAATACTAACATTCACCTCCTAAGAATAACTACATTATCCTACTCAGTTACAATAATATACTTAAAAAATATTTTACATTCAGCAATTAGTTTCTAAACCTAAGGCAGTTTTTCCTATTTCATCTATACAGTTTATCAATAATAATATGTTCCCAAATATTGTTGAGATTATGAATTAAGGTTTTTTGTTTTTTGTTTTTTAGTTTTCTGCTATTTTTTTAAAGTACATCTAGTTTACAGGGGTACATTTTCTCATGTCTCTTGGAATAGTCTCTTGCTTTCTAACTAGAGAATGATCTCCTCATTCTGGTGATTTTTACTGTGCTGGCTCCCAGGTTAGGAAAGCAGGTCTAAGATGTTTGATACTAATGATTCAAATTCCCTCTCTCAGAGATGGTATGGATCTCTGGTCAATGTTTTTAGTCCAAGAGAAAGGAGAGAAAAGAGAAAGGACTATTCTCTCTCTCTCTCTCTCTCTCTCTCTCTCTCTCTCTCTCTCATCTGGTGTTGATTCAGCAGCCAGTTAGCCATAAGAAGTAGAGAGTGGGTCACTGGTCACTTGAAAGGCAGTTTCTCAGCAGGGCTGTTTACTCCTTAGTCAAGCAGTTTGCCTTTCAGCTCTTCTGGGTGCAGGCACAGTCCTTCTCCTGCTTTGCTGAAGCAGCTGGTGGAATGGCCTTCTTCAGAGCAGAGCTACAAGTAGCTCTCAGTGGTCAGAGAGACAGTACTGTGGGATCCCCGGTCAATTATCTACCATATGATGGAAAGTTCTGTCATTGTGAAACACTCTACATCTTTACTTCCCTTTTTCTCTGGCAGAAATCTTAAATTAATGAGGACACCATATTTCTGCCCTAAGTTTGTCTCCCTTTTAGGAGCCACCTGTGATAATGGTCCCATTTTACTTAGGGGAAGAGAGACATTTAGGCAGGTTGTCCCTATCAGTTGATAAAATATTAAAATAGTTTCATATAGACCGTTCCACCTGTGTTCTTCACACATACCAGCAAGTAAAAGACGAATGCACAGTAAAGGTCTTTATCTGTTTGGATTGGCATCTGAGTTTTCTGATCTTAAATATTTTATTATCACCTCTGCTTGGGGACTATTTATATAAGTTAAAGGCCAAAAGGAAGCACTTTTATACTGCCTCCACCCCCACACACATACATTCACACCAAGAAATTAATGTGGAAAAGAGTAGTGTGTAGAATGCACTGTGTTTAATGTTTATCAAGGGATGTGTTGGCATCGACGCCTATTGTTGTGAGGGGAAGTGAGTTAGAGTGGACAGAAAGAGAAGTTAAGGTGTCGTGTAAGCCAACAGCCTTAGCTGACACCTCAGGGAGCTTGAGATGGAGCTCAAATGATCCATCATAGATGTTCCTCACCGGGACCAAATGGCCAGGCCTTGATAGCCCTCTCCATCAGTCTCTCAGCTGTGCTGACTCACAAAGGGCGTGATCTCGGCTGAGTTTGCTCTCTGCAACTGAGGCAGTCCCCAAAGTTGCTGGCAACTAAAGGGTTTCCACTGACAAGACTCCCAGTAAGACAGGCGAGTCCTTCTTGGAAGATAGACGATGTTTATCTACGCTCATCGCAAATCAGTACTGTGGTTTATCACGCCATCCAATGAAGATTCATAGGCTTTGCAATCTTTATTGTTTTTAAAAGATGAACTTAAATCAAGTTTTTGAAACTGGAATATCTTTTGTTAGAGTGTGTGCACAATATTTAATTTGGACTTCCTAGACCTTAGGCATTCTTGTATGTAGGGTTAGTATCTTCCTGTCATATAGTGATTTTGTTTTTCCGTTTCTTAGAGGGCATCCTTCTTTTACTTCTCTATTTCTCCTTCATTTTCTCCGTAGTCTTTATAAAATCAGCCTCCTCTCAAATAAATAACAAAAAATCAATTCTGAAGAGAGTAATAATACAAGGGTCAGGTTAATGTAAAGAGAAGAGTGACCTTGTGGACATTTGAAACCAATTGCAAATTCCTTGGCTGCTGATGACATTTGTATCAGGTTCACATTTGAAGTGAAGCCATACTGTTGAGTTTTCTCAACTTTCCCTACTATCATTTTTTTTCCCAAAATTTTCTGTAAATGAGAAACAAATGCCTAGGAAGATCCTAGGCAATACCATCTGTGCAAGCCTTGCATAAATTGGACACTAGAGCTCCAGGTGAAGTTCACATGCTATGCTCTATATGGTGGTAAAATTCCAGGCAGCAAGAGTGAGGGGGAAAGGACCATAGAGCAAGGAACCAGTAAAAAGTACTGAGGATAGCTTCACAAGAAAATACGACTGATTTCTTGGTTACTCTGGATGTTGCCAGAGAAGCTGTCAGAGGGGAGGAAGGACAAGGAATTTATCTTCTTGACACTTCTGATCTCCTGTTTCTTGCTCTTCAAAGTATGTCCCAGGGGCATAAATTTCAGACATAATTCCAGACTGCTTCATGTACTCCCACCTAACAGTCACTGAAAATGTCAGATCCCCCTTCCCACAGCACGGTGTCCTGGATCTGGAATTTGTGAGAAGGAGCAAACTCTTCATAGCCCCATTGAGTAGAAGCTGTACACAATTCTGGCTTTCTTTTCTGGGGGGCTGAGGCATCGGGCATGGTCGTCAGGAAACAAGGCTAGCAGCAGTACTTGGGGTGCTTGTGCTGGCAAGCCACACTGGTCTGGATGGAGCTGGTTGAGGGGTTGCCCCAGCTGATCCAGGCACCGAGGAGGCTGGAGCAGCTCAGGTGAGCCCGACTCTGGTCACACCAGCAGGCCTGGGTGCACACAGCCAAACACATCTGAGAATAGGCACAAATTGGGCCCACTATAAACCACTGGATAAAATTCCAAATGGTACCCTATCCACATGAATAAAAACAGCAGTCTTTATGGGTCCTCTATTAACTCGTAATAAAAATATAGAGTAGGAAATCACTTAAGAATTCATGGAGGCAAGTTTCACCATTGTTCTTATGAAAGGAGCTGCAAAGCAACTTATTCAAAGTGACAGAGAACATTTGAGATCGAAGAGCAGAACTCAGGTCTGTAGATTCTTCTGCCAAGGATGTTATTCACTGTCCTCCACTGTCTCTCCTTGAGTATCCTGAAATCTTCAAATAAATGGATCCTAGTAAAAATGATAACCATCTAACCAACTTTATAATAAAATTCATATGCAAGGAAATAAGCATAGCCAGAGGTCAATTATTAATGTTTTGAGAGGATCTTCTCATGTCACAAAATGAAATCCCACCAGTTGCTTTAGAGTAGAGAAGTGGATTTCCACCACGTTAGTTCCGGCAGTGACCTTACAGGTAATCCACGTCATGGGATTTCTAATATGGCGTTGAGAGACGTCTCCCTAAAGAGACCCACTGATATGACATGCAAAACATTACACTTGTGCTCATTTTCATGGGAAGAAGCTTTATAAGTTTGTGAGTTCCTAAAAAAAAAAAAAAAAAAAAAAAAGTCTGTTAGAGCTTAAAAGAATGAAGGGTTGGGGGAGGAAGAGAGAGAGGGGAGGAAGAAGGGAAGGAAGAGAAAAAGAAAAAAAAATAAACTTATTGGCCTGCCTAATTTCCCCAGGAGGAAAGAGAGGTTTGAGGAGTTGCCAGCATTCTGGCTTCATAAAGTGTACAAGTGGCAGGATTGGGATTAAATCCAGTCCCAACTGCACACCAGGTCCCGTGCAGTTCCCGCTAATGGAAACTTCCCTAGGCAATTTTGGACCATTGACAGTTTTTTCCCCCAGAAGATCCAAGAGTTGGAAAACAATGAGAAAAGTAAGGAATTTTAATTCTTTTCTTTAAAGAAAATGTCTGTATTACGGGTCAAATGTCTGTATTTTTACGGGTCAAATGTCTGTATTTTTATAAGAGAGGAACATGAGAGCCCAAGAGCCTTTCTCAAGATGGCAGTCAGTTAATGACAGTTCTGATCCAGACTCTGTGACCTGACTTCCTCCCACTCCTATGACTGTGTGTTCTTACTGTATCTAAAAAGGTGAAGGATGAGCAGAAATTAATGGAAAACATATATATATGCGCATCTGCAAAAGCCAGATATATAAACTCGTTTTATTCTTAAATCTCATTTTCTTGAGAAAGACAATGTGAGAAAAATAATTTATCCATCTTTTTAAAAAAAGATTTGTTTATTTTAGAGTGACAGAGTAGGGGGAGGGGCAGAAGGAGAGGGAGAGAGAGAATATCAAGCAGACTCCCTGCTGAGCACAGGGCCTGACACAGGGCTCAATCCTACAACCTTGTGATCATGACCTGAGCCAAAACCAGGAACCTATGCCCAGCCGACCACGCCACCCCTGTGCCCCAGTAACTTTGTCCATCTTTGAAATTGACGTTTTTAACTTGAAAGTTATAGATAGCTGTGATGTCTCCTTAATCATGCCCTTCTTGTGTCAATGATATGGTGAGAAGCAAGCTGTTATTGCTGACCTAAGTATGAATAACAGCTTAAATGGTAGAAATTATCTAGCAAACTGTTAATTAATTTTTACTGTACACCTGTCATGAAATTTGTAAGTAGTTTTTTATCCTTTAATACAAACTTGTTGTTGTTGTTGTTATTTATCTCAATAACAATTCTGGTTTCAAAGAGCATGTCAGTGATCTCTCTAAAGGTACAAACCCCGTCTTTTCAGGATTGGTGTCTTATCAGGGAATGCTTGTGGCCCAGTAAGGTTTTCGAGTTTTTCTAAGTTCTTTCTTAGAACTTAGGTTTTCTTTCAGTATAAAGCCATTCTCCGTTCATTACATTCTGTGTTCCTTTTATTCATTTTCTCTTTTTGCTGCAGGAACTTTGTCTAAATACCACTTTTTTTTTCTAACTCTTATTCTTGTATGATTTGATAACTTGGCAGCTCTACCCAGACCCTGTATTTGCCCCGAAACATTACAATGAGTTCTGCTTGATTTCTTCCTCATCTGAAATCTGGCTTTTCTCTGAGAACCATCCTGGGGACAGACTTTCTGCAGCATGTGCACGAGGAGTGAAGGATGCTGCAAAACTAGAGGGTTCATTGGTATTCAAGTTTTGTTAACTTTGTTAACTGAACCTTTAATCCTTCTGCTTGCCTGGGAGCCATCCCTGTCCAGCCTCAAAATGGCCGCTGACTTCAGATAACTCAATTTGGAGAAGCTAAGCCATGGTCTATGATCGGTTCAAACATTCTCTCATCTTTGCAGTCATTGCCACTTCCTCATTGTAGAAGAGAGAAATATACACATGATATGTTTTTTTAGCATTTGTATTGAAAATCTGATTGTGGGGCAGGCAGGGGTGTGATGGGGGGGGCGGTTTTGGGAAATTGCAACCGAGGATCTCCATTGAGCAATGGCTGCCTCCCCTTCAGTCTCATATTCTTCCTTATCTGTTAAGTCTTTCATCTTCTGTTTGATTAAATGTCAGTGTGTTCTTGGAGGTAATCAGCTCCAAACGTTTCTGAGAGTGTTTAGCTTTTTTTGATGCCCCTTAGGGAATCACCACAATGGTGAGGTGCAGGGTTTTTCAGTGTCCTTTCGAGTGACGCCAAAGAAGGCAGGTGGGGGCTTCTACTTTTGTGCGAGTGTTCACCTCCCCTTCCAGAATCCCTAGCTCATGCCGCTCTTTCTGTTATTCTCCTGAGAGGAATTATTATTGATACTTTCTAGAACGTTGTTTGATCTAATCTCATCCCTCTTCCCAAGGCAAACTGAGCAGGGTTTGGAGCTGCTTGGCATATTAGTATTTTGAAACTTCCATTAAGTTATTTTCCTGCCCTTCAATCATTGTCCTTGACTGTTCCGGTATAGTTTTGCTGTGTTGTGTTTTATTATTTATTTTTTGCCCTTTTTTTCTTTTTTTTTGGCAGAGAAATTTTGTTATCTTGACATTCATTCTCTGTCTTAAAGTCTGGGAAAGATAACTTTTTAAAATGATAAATACGAAAATCTTCACAGAAGCTCTGTTTTAATCATGGTTAATGGGCTAAATAGGCCAAAAGAGGGAAGGGAATGTTAATGCTGTCCCACTGTTTCCTTCCCGTTCATTTCAGCCCTTGTATCTTTGGTTCGTGTTTCTTACCTTGAATAGGAATAGTGAGAGGGAACAAGTTGAGTGGTCTCAAGAAATGCCCATCAGTGTGTAACCTTGATCTGGTGTGAAGGGAAACAAAAGCAGGCCTGCCATGCACCTGTTCAAGAAGTCCCATCAACTTAGAGTCTGTTTTCTCTTTCATTGTATCTTCTGCCTAGTCATTACATATTCTATCGAGGTTATCAGAATGCGCTTGAATCTCCATGTTCTCATTATTCCCAGAGACAAAGGGACTGGACAGTGTGATTGATACTCTGAAACGGGGCTTGCTTCCTCCTCCACCCCACCCCAACACCCAGCACATGTGCCCATACCCACGTGGTTATCGCAGACTACAGATTTCCCCCAGATGTGAAGTTGGAAATACAGTGTTCACAGATGTCCTTTGTGGCTTGCCATGCCTCGCTGAGATCATTTCTAAGTCCCTATTAAGATGGCCATCTGGAAGAGTTAATGGGCACTGTCAAAGAAATTGATAGGTTTCGTCGAAGATAACCGCCTTCAGTTCCTAAGGAGTAGGTAGGTACCTGCCTAGTTGGGGAAATCAGTCAGGGCTGTTGGGCTGGCCGTGTTGCCAAGGTTCCCCAGTGTTCTTCATGGCCACGGGGTTCCGTTGACTTTTTTTTTTTTTAATAATATTTTTTTGTTATATTATGTTAGTCACCATACAGTACATCCCTAGTTTTTTGATGTAAAGTTCATGATTCATTACTTGCGTATAACACCCAGTGCACCATGCAATACATGCCCTCCTTACTACCCATCACTGGCCTATCCCATTCCCCCACCCCCCTCCCCTCTGAAACCTTCAGTTTGTTTCCCAGAGTCCATAGTCTCTTGTGGTTCATTGGCCCTTAGGGTTCCGTTGACTTAATAGGAGCCTCACAGAATGGCCAGGACCAAATGCAGTGAAAGTTACACTGNACCTTCAGTTTGTTTCCCAGAGTCCATAGTCTCTTGTGGTTCATTGCCTTAGGGTTCCGTTGACTTAATAGGAGCCTCACAGAATGGCCAGGACCAAATGCAGTGAAAGTTACACTGACTTTATCAAAGTCAAGATGTCAAGGAGATAATTGAATTAAATTGCCACAGCAGCATTGCGATGTCAGGACTGTATGGTGCATCTTCAGGGAGGAAACACTTAACAAGGCCACATGCCTGCACACGTGCACATACAACAGTGTACATATATGAGAGTATATTTGCATATGTAAAACAGAATCTATGTATGTATGGGTGTGGGTGTGTGTGTATGGAAACCCCCCCCCATTCAGCAGCAGAAGGAATCTCTTTCATAATTATGAAGCTGACAATTAATATTCTGAGAAAGTGGTCCTTATCCAAATGTGTGCTGTATCTGACGAATAAGTGATAGTAGAGGCTTCTGCTTTTGTGGAAGTGTCCACCCCTCTTCCAGAATCCTCATGGAAAATGAAAAAAAAGAAAAATAGAAAGATAAAAGAAAAATAATTTACATAAAAGAACTAGACCAGAATCGCTGTTTAATGAATGTTAACTATTGTTATCATAACGATTCTAAAGGCTTGTTTTTATGAACTATTTTCTTTATAGAATACTGATTTCCAAAAAATACTTTGAGGCAGTATTTAATAGAAAATATTTTTTTAAACTGTGAAACTATTTAATAAAAGCGAGGAAAAGGAAGAAGAGAATTATATTGTAAGGCATGAGGGATAAATTAGGCTAGAATACCCTAAACTAAGGCAATCGATAGCTGTTGAGCACAGAGTTTACCTCTTAAGTTTCCTGGAAATCAAAGAAAGAAGAAAAACATAATGAGATGTAGCTGTAATAAATAAATAACAAAGAATCATGCCAGTTTCCCAGAAGAGACCAGGGTTTCCCTCTCTCTGCTGTCCGTCAGAATTTTTCCTATTTTTATATAAGTAGGATGACCTACTTCTGTTTTGTTTAAGGCTTTTCCACTTTAAAACCTGTAATTATTTATATAAAACTTTCAGTCTCAAAAGTGTCCTTGTTTGGAAAATAAATTATGCAGTCATTTTCTACAGTAGCAGAAAAACACATTGAAACACGTGACTGATCCAGGTTTTATGAGGCCAGAAACTTACATTATCTTAGAGACCCCCATTTAAGAAAGAGGATTGTGAAGAAAAGATAATATTTCTTTAGAGTCAAGTAAATCACGAAAGATTAATACTATTAAAAGTTGAGAAACTTAACAGCCTGCCATAACTCAATTTTTTTTTCTACATTTGTTGGCTGGATATTCTAGAAATAAACACCTCTTTTGAGGCAACAATTTTATTATAGAGGAAATAGTGTGGTTGATTAAAATTCGTTATTACTGATAGTTTTAAGAAAGTTTGAGCTTTATAAGTTGTTTATAACATTACATAAATTTTTACGATTGTTGCCACATTTGGGGAAATCTCTCCATTTCTTCCCTGTATGAACTATAAGATTTTTATAGAATTTGTATTTTAAGTTTTCTTGGGAGAACTAATTTTAAACAGTCCTTTGCCTGACAACATACATTGAGCAGTGTGCATTGATCTTTTGGCTTCTAGTGGCACATGAGTTTCATTATTTTTTATAATGTCAGTAAATTTGTTAAATCAAAAGAGCATAAATTTTAATATATTCCCAGTGTGCTTACGTGATGTGTACCTCTTCTTTTATCGGATTATTGAAAAAATCCAGAAAATTTCTCTTTTCCTCTTCAGGATTTACTGCTTCAGGTGTGATGTGCCTGCTATTTTCTCTGGAAGTTCTAGACATTAGCAATAGAAAAGGTGTCCGATAAACAAAGACAAAATCTGAAATGTTTCGATGTATAAAATATGCAACTTGACACACAGACTCACTGTATTTAGTAATGCTACAGGTTTGTGTCCCACCAAGACAGGAATCCTGATAAATCTGTTTCCCTCCCTTTCCCTAAAAGGAAGAAAAAACAAAGTAGGGTGGTTCTTTAAATTGCTTACACTGCGTCGTTCAGTCCATTGTTGACAGGCAGAAAGTTCTGTACTCACTTAGCACTGATGAGAGTAGAATCCTCTTAACAATTTTACCTCTATGATAAGTGGAAGTGTTTTTGAAAAAGTAGCTATGCCTCTATGCACTTCAGACCTTGTTTCTTTCCTGTGTCTCTTTTTCTTCCAATACTGGTCACGTTATGAGCTCAGGCCCTGCAGCTTTGTATTAGGACACCGGGAGAGTTGGGACAGTTTGTGCCTAGATGACGAAGAATAGCCTAATTTTCCCCTAAAGTTTCTGCGATCGCATAATGTAAATCCAAAATAAATGTATGGCCAATGCAAATTCCTCTGGGATACCTAACATTCTTGGAGCCATAGGAATAACCATCAGACAGCAAGAGGGGCAAGGTGTCAGAGGAGAAAGCAGATGGCCCCAGGCAGTGCTCCTAACAGGGCCTAGAGTAAAATATTTTATATTTGCACATTTTACCAAAATTTTCGACTTTATGAAGCCCGTATTTGGGCCCCTCCCAGAGCCTTGGAAGGTACTTGTGGAAGTGATGGGCCCTGCGGGTTGAACTTCATCGAGTTCATGGTCAGTCTGCCTCTGCCCACGGGCTGCACAGGGACTCCCCATGTTGCAGACCTCGGTAAAGACCGAAGGCCCAGTTAAGCCTCAGGGAAGAGTTGGGTAAAAGCAGCTCTTGGCACGCAGGCTTGGCATACAGCTTTCTAGTGACTTCACAGGTATAAAATTTAGAAAATCTGAAGGACTAAACTTTTAGCATATCATCCTTTTGTAGCTCATGAGCATGACCATTGGGTGTTCAAGCCATTGTGTGACTTATGTCTCCCTGAAATCTTATTACGACCTTGGCACATTACCTGTCTGACGTGAAAAAAAAAATGTGTAGCATATTCACTTTACTATCAGACCATTTTCCCATGAAACAATTCAAGTAGAAATAGCCAGGGAAGAAATTCTCTGTTGCCAGTCCCAATTGCTGTTTCTATGTGTATGTAGCAAAGCAACACCCAGACTTTAACTTTGTTAATATCAAAGCCTGTGAGGGTGGTCCTGCTCTTTTCCAACTGTGGTCTCCAGAATATTGACTTTTCTAGGTAGAGGTTACTAAGATAATTTACATATCTATTAAAATAAGATAATTTACATATCTATTAAAATAAAAGTCTTTTAAAAATGGATTTCAAAATTCTTAAGATCCCTAATCATTCCCATTTTAATGATTTTTGTCTCAAAATTACTGAGGAAAAGAACCCAAACATGAAAGCAGATGGCTTGTTCCATAAATTCTTTATGTCTTCCCTCAGAAATCAAAATAAAGGAGTTGAGAGGAAGCCAGGCATGGCTTCAGTAATGTCTTCTTTCTTGGTTGGGACAAAGTCCTCATGGATAAGAAGGCAGGTGAGGCCAAGAGGTTGTTTGGGACTTTCGGGTAGAGAATGGGGCTGCCTCTTGAGGAACCCCAGGGGAAACAATCCTTCTGTTGCTCTCTTGGGGAAGGGTGTGGAGGGGCGAATCTCGTTCTGTCTTTCCCATGAATTCTTCTCAAGTTATCAGGCCTGATAGCATTTGGATGAGTAAATCTCAGGTTTCGTTTTCTCCTGCCTTTCTGAATAACCCTTGGTTCATTTCCTCTTTATTCTCTGTATTCTGATCTGTAATATTCTGCACGAAATTGTGCTTAGCTTTTCTGGCATCCGTCATTACTATCATCTTAGGCAGTGAACGTATTTGTAGGATATGGAAATCGCTATAGAAACGTAAAGATGGATGGAAATTCAGATGAACACACTCAGGCTTCAGCAAGGCTTGGCTTTAAATGGAACAGATTTTTCTCTTCCTCATTCTTGAAGCCTCCCCCCCCGCCCCGCCCCCGACTTGTTTCTCTGTAGACTCCTTTGTGCCGGGAACTCAGAATTGATGTGGACATCTCGCTGACTTCAGTGTATGCTCAGTCCTGAGACTTGGATGGCTGGGACCTGAGCTAGTTGGAGACCACCCTGAACACTACGAACGTGGCTGGCAGCTAGTACACTTCCTACCTAAACCGCCCAGATCCTGTATTTTCCTCTGAAACCCCTCAACCTTTTACCCTGGGTGGGTCTGCAGGTTTTTGTTTTGTTTTGTTCTTAAGATTTTATTTATTTATTTTAGAGAGGAATAGCGAGAGAGCGTGAGTGAGGGGAGGAGCAGAGGGAGAGGGAGAGAGAATCTGAAGCAGACCCCACACTGAGCACAGAACCCCACACGGGGCTCGATCCCAGGACCCTGAGATCATGACCTAAGCTGAAATCAAGAATTAGATGCTCATCTGACTAAGCTCCCCAGACGCCTCGGGTCTGCAGCTTTGAAGGCATTAGCCTGCTGCAGCCTCCTTCGCCTGGCAAAGCAATAAAACCATCATTCCTCTTTATCTGCAAACTGTCTTCATGTTTTATTTTGGATGCAGAGGCCAGAAATCGTTTTCAACAACAGGGTATGTTTTTATAGATAAACAGTCATCTATCTCTAATAGAAAAGTTTTTACCCAAAATTTTCTTTCACGCCCTTGCCCCAGCCTTCAAGAAATAGAAGAGTCTTCACAAAATACTGTAGGGCATTAAAATTGTATAGTTGAGGATTATCTCCCAAATTATTTCTATGATATTTATTTATTTTTGTGATTTTAAAGCAGTCAAAAGGTCTTTATACATTTGTGAGCAAAAGGGGAAGAATTATTTCAGTTCTAGAACTTTTTCAATATAATACCTCTGCAAGCATTTCTCTATATATTATGAATGAGTGAGTACAACCTACCTAGTACATTTAGTCCAGAAATGTAAACTATTTTACATTCTTTACTTTTAATAAGTCATCAGTGAAAGGTGATGCTGCTGACAATAATTTTCCTTTCTCATTAGAAAGCATTCACACAGTCCATATTCTTATTTTTGCATTCTAGAAAACAGTCCTTAAAACTGTAGCCATTATATTTTTAAAATTAAGAAAAAAACTTTAAAGAAAAGCATTGCGTGTAATTGTTATAAGAGAGAAGCATAGGAAAAAATCACCAATACTATAAATTCATATATGTGTTATGTGTATATGTATTATATATGTGATATACGTATATTACCCATATATGTATATTATACATAATATACGTATTATGTGTGTACAGATACATAACTTTCAGGAAATTGGGTCATACTCTCCATTTTTTTTTATAATCCCAAGTTTTGCAAACATGGGTAGATTTTCTTTTGAAAGGAAATTTAGAATTGGAAAAAATCCCATCAAACTATTTTATAAAACCTTGGAACATTGTGTAATGCAACTTTTCTCAAATATTAAAAGGAAATTAATGCTTCTATATGCTTTAAAACATAATTAGTTCAGACCTTGTGAATTTGAAATTTATTATCATTTCCGCTAGTGCTGGACTGAAGCTTGCCTCTTTTCAACAATATTGACTGAAGACTTACTTACATAAGGAAAGCACACAGATAATATGTTGCAGTTTGATTAACGTTCCACATTGTACACCCGTCCGTGTAATGAGCGTCCAGACCAAGAAAGAAAACCTCACCAGCCTCTGGGCTCTCGCTTGTGCCTTTTCTAGTCAGTGTTGGCACCCTGAGGCTGATAGCCATCCTGACTCAACGCCGTACATAGGGTTAGCCTGTTTTTGAACTTTGCATAAGAGGAATCCTACAATATGCCTTCTTTTGTGTCTGGACTCTTCTGCTAAGGATTACGTTTGTGAGATTGATCCACATTGTTGAGAGGTTGCAGATTTTCATTCTTATTGATGAATAGTATTTCATTGATGAATAGTATTTCATAGATTTCACTGCATCAAAATCATTCTCCAGTTTCCTATTGATGGACTTTTAAGTAGTTTCTAGTTTGGGACTGTTAAGAATAATGCTGCCATTAACATTTTGTATATCTTTTGATGAATTATGTACACATTTCTGTGAGGATAGATACCGATGAGCCAAACATAAGTGAATATTCAGCTTTAGTAGATAATGTCAAATACTTTCCCAGAGTGTTTTCCAGGTTGATTGCCTCAGTTTCCATGCTTACCAAGCATGTATATGACTGTTTCTCCACGTGTTTACCCGTGGTTAGCACTGCCTTTTTAAATTTTTTTCATTTTATTCATTCTGGTGGGAGAAACTTGCCTTCTTTTTTTTTTTTTCCTTCTTTTAAAAAAAGATTTTATCTATTTATTTGAGAGAGAGCGTTAGCACAAACAGTGGGAGGAGCAGAGGGAGAGAGAGACTCTCCAGTGGAGTCTCCATTGAGCGTGGAGCCCAGCATGGGGCTCAATCTCACGACCTTGAGATCATGACCTGAGGCCAAATCAGGAGTTGGCTGCTTAACTGACTGAGCCACCCAGGCATCTGCCTTCTTTTTCTGTGAAGTATTTTTCTAGGCAAAGTAATACGGGAAGTAATGATGAATCATAGCATGGTTATGGGATAGACCGGTGATGGGTAGTAAGGAGGGCATGTATTGCATGGTGCACTGGGTGTTATACGCAACTGATGAATCATCGAACTTTACATCGGAAACCGGGGATGTACTGTATGGTGACTAACATAATATAATAAAAAATCATTAAAAAAAAATCATAGCATGGTTAACACATTTCCTTATACAGTTGTGACTGTTTCACCATTTGAAAATGACACATTTTCAGTGCCAAGTGTTGCAATTAACAAATACTGGTTGTTTGGAATACAATTTGCATTCCTTCTCTCCTTTTATTCAAAGCACTCAGTAGTTAGGTACACACCTTGTGTGTTCTGCCTTTAGAGTACAATACACTAAAGATTTGCATACACATATCTTAAATTCTTAATGCATTATCCTATTCAGGGTTCTTTACCTTACATGCCATAGATCAATCCTTGAAACCGTTTTCGTTCAACATGTTATAAAGTGAGTATACTAGTTTATTGTTCTTCACGTAGTTTATTTCCTTATGTGGCATGACATTTTGGTGAATGTTTGGGGCTCAGAAGTCAGTGCAAACTACTTTTTAATCTTTGTGATATTGCACAGCTTATACTATCTCTCCGAGTCTCAGCATTTCCTTGGGTAATATGGAGGCAATAAAAATGCAAATTTACTGGAATGACTTATGTAAAGCACTTGTCACAGTCCATGGCACCTGGTAAGTATCCCGTAACTGAGAGTTATAAATTAGTGTTTTTAGTCTTGTGCTCAGAGTAAGGACACTGCTCCAGAAAAATCAATGTTGCTAAAATAATAATAAATAAATAAATCTCGAGGAAATTTGGAAAATTCTCTAGAAATACTCTTTATCATGTTTACTTTTACTCAGGCCTTTATAAGTGCAATAGAATTAATTGCAAATAGTGAAACCCCATCTTGGGGGTATACTAAAGAAGAACACATACACAGTACACACAAGCGCACACACACACACACACACACACACACACACACACAATTGTGATTTTGGTATTTCCTGATAACTTTTCCTCTCTGGGAGATATTAGAAATGCTTAGCCTGGCAAGACTAGCTCAGATCCTGGTTTTCTCTGTTCAACCATCTGGTAGCTTACTATGCTATATCATAGGATTCTGGGTTCAAATTCTGAACTCACGACTTCTTAGATTGTGATTTTGAGTAGTATTATCTAGATTGTTACACTTTCATCTTCCTTTTGTATAAAATAGTACACAACTACATGAAGTCGTGAGGGATAAACACAGCCATCCCTAATAAATTGCAAAAAGCAAGTAAAAGTTGACTAACTACATGCACTTCAACAGTTACTTCCTCCAGAATCCATCTACCACTAGCTACAGACCGTTCCTGGAGTCTTTGCAGTTCCTGAAGGTTCAGACTTGAAGTAATTGTTCTTATTAATCATTTCTGTGAATCTGTGGCATGCCAGAGTCTAAAGAGGCTTGCTCCCTTTTCAGTGCTGCCCGCAGCTTCTCATTAGGAGGAATATCTTCTGTGTTCTGCATGTTCTTGCTCATTCTCTTTGTTCTCTGTACACTCTGATCTGTGCCATGTCTCTCTCTCTCTGAACTCTACTGCCAAAGTGGGAGGGATTTTTTTTTTCCCAGCTCTAGCGTTAAGTAGGAAGAGAGTTGCGTCTAGGCCAGGTATGATCTGATAATGATTCCTTGGCTGTACACAGCAGTCTGGGATAGCGAGTTACTTCCTGTGGTTGCGGTTCTCAACAGCTCCCTTAGCTTCAACCACCAAGGCATTTGCTCTCTGTTTCAATCTCTCCATCATAAGGACTTCACAAACAGAGCCCTTGTCTATCTCGAAGTCACAGATGAACTTCAATGACAATACATAATAGCTTTTGTGTTCTCAAAAATGTATTCGGGGGCGCCTAGGTGGCTCAGTCATTAAGCGTCTGCCTTCAGCTCAGGGCATGATCTCAGAGTCCTGAGATTGAGCCCCGCATCAGGCTCCTCCGCTGGGAGCCTGCTTCTTCCTCTCCCACTCTCCTGCTTGTGTTCCCTCTCTCGCTGACTGTCTCTCTCTCTGTCAAATAAATAAATAAAATCTTTTTTAAAAATGTATTCAGGATTTCCTGATTTGTAGGTGTAATTGTTTATTTCCTTCATTCAATAAATATGTACTGAACACCTTCCATGTGCCAGATAGCATTGTAAGTATGAGGGATTCAGCAGCGAACAGGGAGGAAGCAGTTTAAATTTTGGATGGGCTGGCCCCCAAATACAGGAGGTTGTATTAGAAAAGGGAAGGGAGCAAGCTAATAGAGACTTGGAAAAGAGCGTTCTTGACAGGAAGGAAAGCAAATGCAAAGTCCAAGAGTGGAATGTAGCTGTCTTCATGTGGTTTCACGTAGGAGCAAGATGGAAGGTACAGGAGAGGAGATGAGAGCAATATCCAGGGACAAAGACAGATGGGGCAAATTCTCTTAGGCCATTGTAAGAATTTTGGCTTTTACTTTGAGTTATTTACAAACTCAAGTTACCTTTGTATACACATATGGTAAGACTGTGCAGATATGAGGATATCTAACTACCTTTCTGAGCATAACTTTTAAAGGAAATTGGAGGTGGCCCCATCAGTAGGTAGAAAAGGTATCTACCCAATTGCAAGTACATGGGTCAAATTCCAGCCCTTCTGAGTATTTAGCCAAAAGAATTACAATTAGGATCTCAAAGAGGTGTTTGTGCTACCATATTCATTGTAGCATTGTTTACAGTAACCAAAGTATAGAAACAACCTAAATGTTCACCAGTGGATGAACGGATAAAGAAGGTGTGGTGTATACATACAGTGGAATATTATTGAGCCTTAAAATGGAAGGGAATCCTCCCATCCACAACAATATGGAACAACCTGGAGGATAAGTGAAACCAGACACAGAAGAATAAATACCTCATGATTCCACTTACTTATGATGGATCTAAAATAGACAAATTCATAGAAATACAGAACGGAATGGTGGTTGCCAGAGCCTGGGGGTAGAAAGAAATGGGAAGTTGCTGTTCAACACATATAACGGTTCAGTTACAAAAGATGAGTAAGTTCTAGAGACCTACTGTACATCATTGTTCCTATAGCTACCAGTACTGAATTATGCATGCAAAAATTTGTTAAGAGAGTAGATCTCGTGTGAAGTGTTGTCACCACAGTACTCTTAGAAATAAAATCCCTCTTCAAAGTGCACTTCTAAAACCTAAAACAGTTTTCACAGTGCCCGAAATTCCACCCTCTTTGATTATCCTTTAGCCTCAGAAAATGTTTCTGTCTTCAAAAGTACTTTGCTAAAATCTAGACATGGCTGAGGAGAGTAGCACATTTAACAGTGAACATCCTGAGATGAAGGGTCTTCGGCGTTGAGAAAGCAAGTTCCATGATCGCTGAGTTAAGGTCTGAAATTTGGTAAACACTTAACTATTAGGTAATCAGATGTCAAGGTGACCCATTCGGACAACCCTGAAAGGAGCAAGCGTTTACCACTTATTATGACAGTGCAAGAAGAGACAAAAAGTGGTGCCAGCTCCCCATATTCCATTTTCCCCCGTGTAATGGTACCAGCTGAAGGCCAAGTGGATGCAGCATGGAGCCCCAGCAAAAGACTTCTGTCTCTAGGGACCAGTTGGCTGGGGGAACACAGACAGGGAAGAGCTTGGAGTGACTGCATCCAAGTTGGAGAAGGCATCGTCCAGGACTCAGGATAAGGAAGTCTCTGTGCGGGCCCCTGGGAAGGGTCTCACAAGACCGCTCATGAGACCTCAGATGGAATCTCATGGACCAGGAATGCAGATGCTCTTATGAGCACGGCTGCCCCAGAGAGACAGGAGTCCTCAACTGAAACTCCCTCCAAAAAACTTGAGTGCCCTGGTGAGGCAGTGAGCCTGGTGAGGGGAATGCAGTTTCCCCCATCCATGCCCCCTACGCAAAGCCTAGGTAATCCCTGGAGTATCACACAGGGTTTTGGCCGGAAGCCACATTCCTCATTAACAGATACTGGCTGTTGAATGAACCTATTAGCTAGATGCTTAACAATGATCATAATGGAAGAGAGGGGAGGAAAATAATAAACGGAGAGATGGGCTTTTACCATGGAAAACTTCTTCATACTTTTTCCTAGAAATGACACAAATGATCCTGAGTGAATTTTTTTAGAGCCCCTATAGATGTTTTAATTAGCTGAAAGAAAATAAGGTTAGCACAAAATAGAAGTAATGTTATATAAAAGACTCGCAATCTGTGTATTGATATTTTCTTCCCTATAGCTGGAACAAATGGAGATGAATCATTTAAATCAGTGGTGCCCTGAGGGAAGAACTCCGTCTAGAGTCATGTGTCTTTAGAGGCATAATCTCTTTTTAAAAAACTAGTGGAAGTAGATGCAATTTTATCTGTCATTACCAGTGAGATTTTAACCATTATATTTATAATTCATGCTTACTTGCTAGACCCAATTGCTAAATAGATGATGATTGCTTTACAATAAAAAAGGAACACTTTTCTTAGTTTCATCATCATCCATATTCTCTTATTAGTAAACAGGAGATATTGACACAGATAAAGTTTAAAAATGAAAATAAGTAGAAATAGTATTGAAGTCATTTTGTTTAAACTACTCCAGTCAGATAGTGACACATGATGTAATCTGATAGACCCCAAAGCATTTGTTTGAGATTCCAAATAATAATATGCTAATCAATTTGTATTTCTTTAATTTAAGTTCAAGTTCAGTAACATATAGTGTAGTGTTGGTCGCAGGAGTAAATTTAGTGATTCCTCACTTGTACATAACACCCAGCATTCATCCCAACAAGAGCCCTCCTTAATGCCCATTGCCCATTTAGCCCATCCCCGACCCACCTCCTTCCATCAACCCTCATTTTGTTGTCTAAGGTTAAGAGTCACTTATGGTTTGCCTCCCTCTCCATTTTTATCTTTTTCGTTTTTCCTTCCCTTCCCCTGTGTTCATCTATTTTTAGATTTGTTTATTTATTTTTGAATATATTTTCTTAAATTCCACATATGAGTGAAATCATATTTGTTTTTCTCTGACTTATTTCCTTAGCATAAAACCCCCGAGTTCTATTCATGTCCTTGCAAATGGCAAGATTTCATTCTTTTTGATCACTGAGTAATGTCTCATTATATATATATATGTATATAAATGCCATAACTTCTTTATCCATTTGTCAGTCGCATTTGGTAGACATTGGGCTCTTTCGATAATTTGGCTATTATTGATAATGCTGCTGTAAATATTGGGGTGAATATGCACCTTCAAATCAACGTTTTTTTATTTTTTGGATAAATACCTAGCAGTTCAATTGCTGGGTCGTAGGATAGTTCTATTTTTAACTTTTTTAGGAACCTCCATACCATTTTCCAGAATGGTTGCACCAGTTTGCATTCCCACCAACAATGTGAAAGGGTTCCCTTTTTCCACATCCTCACCAACAACTCTTGTTTCCTGAGTTGTTAATTTAATTAATTTATTTTTTCTGAGTTGTTAATTTTAGCCATTCTGACAGGTGTGAGATGGGAACTCATTCTGGTTTTGGTTTGTAATACCTTGATGATGAGCGATTTTGAGCATCTTTTCTTGTGTCTGTTAGCCATCTAGATGTCTTCTTTGGATAAGTGTCTATTCATGTCTTTTGCCCATTTCTTGATTGGATTATTTGTTTTTTTGGCTGTGAGTTTGATAAGTTCATTATAGATTCTGGATACTAGCCCTTTATCAAATATGTCATTTGTAAATATCTTCTTCCATTCCATCAGTTGCCTTTTAGTTTTTTTTGATTATTGATTATTTTCTTTGCTGTTTAGAAGCTTTTTATCTTGATGAGGTCCCAATAGTTCATTTTTGCTTTTGTTTCCCTTGCCTCCAGCGACAAGTCTAGTAAGAAGTTGCTGCAGCTGAGGTTAGAGAGGTTGCCGCCCATTCCCTTATCTAGGATTTTGATGGATTCCTGTCTTACATTCAGGTCTTTCATCCATTTTGAGTTTATTTCGTGTATGATGTACCAGAGTGGTCCAGTTTTATTCTTCTGCATATGACTGTCCAGTTTTCCCAACAGCATTTGTTGAGGAGACTTTTTACCATTGGATATTCTTTCCTGCTTTGTCAAAGATCAGTTGACCCTACAGCTGTGGGCCCATTTCTGGATTCTCTGTTCTGTTCCCTGGATCTTTGTGTCTGTTTTTGTGCCAGTACTATACTGTCTTGATGATTACAGCTTTGTAAGAGAGGTTGGAGTCCAGGGGCACCTGGGTGGCTCAGTCCGTTAAGCGTCTGCCTTTGACTCAGGTCGTGATCCCAGGGTCCTGGGATTGAGCCCCGCATCAGGCTCCCTGCTCAGTGAGCAGCCTGCTTTTCCCTCTCCTCCCCGCTCATGCTCTCTCTTGCTATCTCTGTCTCTGTCTCTCAAGTAAATAAACAAAATCTTAAAAAAAAAAAAAAAGGTCTTGAAGTCCAATATTGTAATTCCTCCTGCTTTGTTTTTCTTTGTCAACATTACTTTGGCTATTTGGGGTCTTTTCTGCTTTCATACAAAGTTTAGAATTGTTTGTTTTAGCTCTGTGAAAAACGCTGTGTTGTTTTGATAAGGATTGCAGTGAATTAGATTGCCTTAGGAAATATATAAATGTGTATTTTATAAATTCATCACTTTCACAAACTTTTGTGAAACATGAAGTACCCCCCAAAAATAAGACTTGTTTCTAAATCTCTTTATCAAAACAAAATCTAGATAGGTGCACAAGTAAAACTAACATAATACCTGGAGGAATTGAACATTAAAAGCAGTCCTGCTTTAATCATGTCTAAATCAATGGAAATGAAGGACTGTTGTTTTTCCATTATGGTCTTCATTATTTGCAGCACAACACTCTTCCTTAACCATACTGTTGCATACCTAATACCACGTTGATGAGAGGCCGCATCACAAAATTTTTAGCTCACTTGGAATTCTGATATATTTTCTACAGAGGCTGACTATGATCATAATAACAGTGTTCATCAGTACCTCGTAAGCATAAAGCACTGGCAAGATGTATGATCCATATCCTCAAAAGATTTAAATTTTTACAGTTGATAAAGGTATAGAAGTGATAATTTATCATCTAAATGAATGAATGAGAAACAGTAGCACACACACAACTGTGTAAACATTGCATTATTTACATAGGATAAAGAATGTGTCACCAAAAGAGTGACATTTGAGTGTTAGTTTATATAGTAGGTGCGGTGGTCCACCACCCAGATTCCCCTTTTAGGAGGGGGATACTCTTTCTTCTCAGCAGCAGGGCTACCAGATGAATCCCTCCCCAGTAAATGCTCTTGGCGAGGGAGTTGCCTTGTGAAGCCCCTTTTCTACAGGCAACTCTGGGGGAGTGGATGGCTCCAGAGTTCCACCCGTTGCATTCAGTCTGGGGCATCTTTGTCAGCAGGGGTCCTTTGGCATTGACTGGGATTTCCAGGGCCAATTTCACCACAGTTCCATTCTCCCTCTGTACAGTCCTGCTTCTCTCACTGCCTGGTGGGTATTAATTCCAAACAGTCTTCATTTTGAAGTCTGTTTCCTGGGAAACCCCACATATGACTGCTAGTGCCAAGAGTGAGTGGTCAAAACAGTGGACTAAAATGGGTTCTGGCACTGGGCTCTCTACCAGCTGATTTGTGCTGAGGATCTTTCAATGGTTGTGGGGAAGTACTGTGTGTGCTATACAAGTGTAATTGTTAAAACTGTCATCCGTAGTAGACTGAGCCGTGATGTGTGAATAAGAAAATGCAATAGTGAGTACAGTCTGAGGCTATTTGAGAAATTCTGAAAAAGTAGTAAATATAAGAATTACGGAATCAGATGGCTCTTCAGTTAGGTTAATAGAGGCCTTGAAGAAAGACAATGAAAGGTTGAAGGTCATTCATCATCTCTTTAAGGCCTCCTGTGAAACCAAAGGCCAAATAGGCAGCATATAAAAAGAATTTCACGTCCTTAAGCTAGAAGGTGAAGTGAAGGATCATGCCCAGAAATTAATTACAAAGGTCACAGAGTTCCTGAGAATTCTCAAACCCAAAAGTCTGCCAAGATGAAGGCCCTTTGGGGAAGGACTGGTACACTGTGCCTTGTGATATGACTCCCTGCCTCTACACACGCACAGTCTAGAACCTCGCGGTGCCTCTCAACCCTCCGGGTTTGCAGAAGGGGCTCTTCCTCCCTGTTAAAAGGTGACAGTACTTTCTTGTTTGAAAACAGTGTCAGAGGCTACTGCCTTTCAAGATCCCATTCAAGAATGTACCCCTATCTCCCGTTCTGATCATCACGTGAAACATGAGGGTTAAGTCACAGTGTAACCCAGCCCGGGAAATGCAGAGAAGGAAGGAACTGTAGTGTAAAGGAATTGCAGGACCTAGTGTATATACAGCCCTGGGAAGGTGGGCATCCTCCAGGNGGCTACTGCCTTTCAAGATCCCACTCAAGAATGTACCCCTATCTCCCGTTCTGATCATCACGTGAAACATGAGGGTTAAGTCACAGTGTAACCCAGCCCGGGAAATGCAGAGAAGGAAGGAACTGTAGTGTAAAGGAATTGCAGGACCTAGTGTATATACAGCCCTGGGAAGGTGGGCATCCTCCAGGGAGTGCTTGATCTGAGCATTCAAAGCATAAATTTCAGTAAAGGAGAGTTTATTGATATGGGAGCCACTTCTCAGGAATATAAACTAGTGTATATTTCCATTGCCATAGTAGTATATTTATAAGGAGATTTACCTTTGTTTGCTCAAAAATGTGTAGAAATTGAAAATCAAGATGAAAGGAGTAGTTTTTATAGGCAAAGCTAAATTTCTAAAACTATGTAAGGCAAATAAAGGTTCAAGAAGTGGTAGCCAATCTGAAAAAGCCAATGCCATTCGTGACAATATCCTATGTAGTATGTAATCGAAGTTTGTATTTTATTTAGTTTCTGGTTTTTCTTTTTGTGTTTTGATTCTTGTTTTTGGAATTTTTTTTTCCATTTTAAATTAAACTTCTCTGTCGGTTATGTCATGTAAGTAAGGGAATTTGACTTTTTTTAAAATTTGAAAATGCTTTTTAGACCCTGGAAATTGATTTAATTTTTGTTAGAACAAAAGCTGGAATGAAAGGTTCTGTCTTCTTTTTTTCTTCTCTCTTTCAACCACTAGAGATGAAACACAGCACTTTTCTCTTTTCCAATCAGAAGTCACCACATCAATCATCCATGAGTGTTCTGGTTTTTTAAACCTAAGTTTAGAAGAATTAATTCCAATGATTAAATGGGAAAATTGTCTTTTTTCATGAAATAACACAAATCATGTTTGCTCCCTTTGTATCATTGTCTCTACTCAGTGATTTATTGTTCTTCATACTTTATCTTAGAATAATTACATTTGTACCTTTAATTATTGTCTTTTCCAACAACTTAGTCGATTTCAACATTTTTCATTTTCAAAGTTTACCATTACAATACATTCTTAGTTGAAAAAGAAAAACTAAATTTAACTTAAAGCAATTAAATAATGCAATCATTTTGTTGTTGGTCAATTTTTTCCAAGTCATTTTGCACGTTGTTATTTTTTTATTATGTTAATATCTACATTTCCAATTTCCCTAGTTTCTTAGAATGCAAACAAATATCAGTATGGAAATCTTTAAGAACTTGCTTGTGAATATGTTCAATTTTTTAAAAATGAAGATTGTGTCTTATGCCACCATTCCCTTTAATGTCACTTCTCTAAGGGCTAGCATGTCTTGAGACCCAGTGATGGGAAGGCAGTGCTTTGAAAAGACAGAATATCTGGTTCCAGCACTGTTTCTAAACAGTGTAATGTATACATATTTGATTCAGTAAAGCCATGCTAATATGCTGATACTGTGTAAGCATGGTCCTGTACCAATGAGTCTAATAAAGGAAGACAATGATGAAAGCAATAGGTGTACAGGCAAGAAGGATAGATTGAAGAGAAAATTGGGACTCACACAAATTACTGGAGCCAGCTCTGCCTAGGCCCAGAAATGTTGCATATCAAAACAAAACAAAACAAAACAAAACGGGAAAAAACCAAACACCTCATGGAAACTTTTTAGATGGCCCACTATTCTTGGGGAACTAGAAATAATAGTTTTCTTCTGTCCAAATGTGCTATTAATAATCCTGATCTCAGGATGCCTGGGAGGCTCAGTCGGTTAAGCATCTGCCTTTGGCTCAGGTCATGATCCCAAGGTCCTGGGATCAAGCCCTGCATTGGACTCTGTTCAGCAGGCAGCCTGCTTCAAACTCTCCCTCTGCCTGCCTGTCTGCCTGCTTGTGCTCTCCCTCTGTCAAATAAATAAATAAAATCTTTTTAAAAAATTCTGATCACTGATCATTTGAAAATTTTTTTTCATCGCAGTTTTTTGTTTTCTTTCTACGTTTTTTGATCTCTCTTCCACCTTGGTACTTTTTCATTGGCATTTAATTCTGATCACTAGTTTTAAATATGATCAAGTGATCACTGTGGTTTTAATGAAATATTCTATACAACAAAGCTCCATCAATAAAGTACAAATTTAATTTGCTGCAAATGTCTGTAGGATAATTTAAAGTGTCTTTACGATAGTTTAATATAGTAAAATAGAGTATGCACATAGTAGATAATTGATATTATAAAAATTTTAATGGTAAAGCTAAAAAATAATAAGAGAAAATAAAAAAGTATGTAATTAAAGGTAATTATTCTTCTCATGCCTAAGACTTCCAAATTGTTGAGCCTTCCCAGAAGCACCATTGTTAAATTGATTTTGTTACTTTCCAGATACATTCTATGCATGTATAGTCATATATAAATTTCAGTATTTACTTTTCATTTTGGTGGGGGGTTAGGAGTTTGTTGTTGTTGTTGTTGTTGTTGTTGTTTTAAAGAAAGAAAGGGAGCAGTAGGGGCAGAGGGAGAGAGCGAATCTCAAGCAGGGCTCGATCCCATGACCCTGAGACCATGGCCTGAGCCAAAATCAAGAGTCGGACCTCAAATGACTGAGCCACCCCGGCACCTCTCTTTTTTTCTTTTTGTTTTGTTTAATAGCTGACTTTTTCAGTACTGTCTGTTTTCTTTTATACAGTGACTATTTTTAAATTTTGTAAATATTGTTTTTCTTTCATTTCTGAGCTTTGTCAGCACTGTCCTACCATTGTATCATCAGTCTTCTTTGAAGTCAGTTAACTATTATTCAAGCTTGTTTTCATTATATTGGCCATGTTGTCTGTAATTGATTTTAAGGAAAAATGGTTTCTCAGTTTCTTCTGTTTGGTATTTTTTGGTGTGTGTGTGTGTGTGTTTAATTTGTTGATGTATTAATTGTATTCCTTTTTTTTAAGATTTTATTTATTTATTTGAGAGTCAGAGAGAAAGAGAGAGTAAGAAGGAGGAACAGAGAGAGAGAGGGATGAGCAGACTCTGTACTGAGCACAGAACCTGACACGGGGCCTCATATCACGACCCTGAGATCATGACCTGAGCTGAAATCAAGAGTCAGACGCTTAACCGACTGAGCCACCCAGGCGCCCCTTACTTGCATCCCTTTGTTCATATTTTCTTATAATTTCTTTGCCTGTATCACATATTGTGTCTCTTCTCATTATCACTAATCTTGGAATAAGTGATATCATTTCTGGGCCAGATTTCTGCTTAACAACAGTACTTCAGTTTGAGCCAGGGCACTGAGCTGGAAAATCACGCCTGTAAAATTTGGGTCTGTTACGCAAACTCACACTTTACTTTTGGGTCTATCTCTGCTCATTGATAGCGGAAGATATTTTTGACTCCTCGCAGAAGCCTACATGTCCTTTGCTGGTTTTTTACTTGTCCTTGGTTGCCAAGGATTAGAAATTTTAGAAATGGTATTCACGTAGTGTACTCTCCCCCTCCCTGGCACTGTGGGAAGAGCCTGAGGCAAAGATAACGAGTCCACAATGTTCTTCGTCTTAACATGCTTCCCTTGTCACTCTGTGGTGTCACTTAGGCACACTGATTTTCTTGCAGCCTTTATGTGCCTGTTGACCTTTTTTTTCCAAAGAAGGTATCACTGATTTACCTCCATGCCCACTTTCTAGGGCATGCCACCTAATTTGAGCATATTCTCTATCCTGTTTGGGATCTGAAATGGTTTAAATCCCTAGACTCTTCCCTCCATTTGGCTGGTCTTTCATTATATTTGGCAGTGGTTCTCCCATAGTTTCATTAAAAATAAAAGCTTTTCTACTGTTTTCTTGTTTTGTTTTTATTGCACTGATTTCAGAGAAGAAAGTAGAGGTAGAAAAGACTATGAACAATAACTTTCAACCAGGAAACTTCTTACTGAGTTTTGATGAAGAAAAGTTTCCATCAATTGGCATTACAAAGAAAACAATACCTAATTTTCCTGTGTTTTTATGTCTTTTTAAAAGTTCTTTAGAAATGAGTTTTGCATAGTTAGAAAAAAAATTCTCATTTGGAAGATTTCTAAAAGAACATAAATTAGTAAACATGCTATTTTTTTTAAATGTAGACATTTGCAATAATAATAGTTTTTTTAATTTTTTTGTTGTTTGTTTTTTTCTGCAGTGAAATCAGTGTTGGATATTTATTTATTTATTTATTTTTTTTTTTAAAGATTTTATTTATTTATTTGACAGAGACAGCCAGCGAGAGAGGNTTTGTTTGTTTTTTTCTGCAGTGAAATCAGTGTTGGGTATTTAGACTCAACTCTCTTTTTTGAAAACCAGAGTGGGGAAAAAAAAGGAAGCATACTCTTAGGAAGAAAAATGGCAGAATGGGTTTTAGATAAGCTGCCTTTCCTCTGTAGTATATACATAAAGGTACAATAAGCTTGGATTTCGCCGCTCAGTTTGTTGAATGAGTTTTGGGTTTAAGTGACTTTAATGAGTCAAATAAATAATAGGTTTAGGGAACTTNTTGGATATTTAGACTCAACTCTCTTTTTTGAAAACCAGAGTGGGGAAAAAAAAGGAAGCATACTCTTAGGAAGAAAAATGGCAGAATGGGTTTTAGATAAGCTGCCTTTCCTCTGTAGTATATACATAAAGGTACAATAAGCTTGGATTTCGCCGCTCAGTTTGTTGAATGAGTTTTGGGTTTAAGTGACTTTAATGAGTCAAATAAATAATAGGTTTAGGGAACTTTTTGTAAAAAGCAAAGGCTTTTCATCTTCTCTCCTGGCACATCATCACAAGGGTGATCTGATGATCAGAAATTCTTTTTTTTTTTTTTTTAAATGCTATCCAAGGGACTGTGGAGTTGCTTCCTGAGAAGATGCATTAGAGGGATGGTGTGTGATTCCATGCCTGGTCTGTTGATAAAGTTTTACAGGTGTCCCAGCTCAGCTGGATATGTTCCTGGTGCTTATTTATCCAGTCAGCAATTGACTCCATTCATTGAGCTCAGAAGACAAGCAGCATCCTGTTTTTTATACCATCATAGAGGTTATCTTTGACCACATGCCATTGACCATTTTGATTTCTTTTTAGAATTAGAGGAAGGAGATTACATATCTTATATAAAATCTAATTAATTGATCAATTCAGTGGTTATTAAATTTGCTTATGTTCTTAAATATTTTGTAGGTAACCTACACTGGAGTGTTCTCCTTGGTGAAAATTCATCCACATTTCTTTGGCCTGTTCTTACTTTATTTTCTAAGTAAATTAAGTAGCTGCCCATAGAATTTGATCCTACCCTCTCCTTAGAAACCCTATTCTTTCTCCTCCCCATACTCAAGTTCTTTCTAATATTACTTAAGCCATTCCACACATCAATACCATATTGTTTTATCACGTCTGAAATCCCACTGTAAAAATTTGCAGGTGTAAAGATGCACATTGTACTCCATTATCTGTTGTGCAGCAGACATATCTCTCTTTGCAGGTATGTTTTTAACGTAGGAAAATGTTAATCCCAAGAATATTACATTTGGAAAGGTCAAGGCAACCACAGGGGAATTTTCTTAAAGCTGCTCTTTACAACCCTAAGTTACCCAGTGTTTCCCTATCACTCAGATGACATAGGAGACATAAGGGACGTATATTAACAGTAGGCAGATGTTTTGCTCACTTTTAAATTACGTTTTGAAGCCGGCGTTACAGAATGCCTATAAAACTAAACAATTATAGATAATTTTGAAGACAGACTAAAATTTGAGTTTCGAGTTACGATATATCATTTATGTACTAAAGTACTAGTCTGTGCTAGTCACTTAAAACCTCTGCCATTTTGTTTGTTAGTCCTAAAATATTCTAATTAGACCGATAATATATTTGGCAAGTTGAGAACAGTTTGTGTGTGCGCACGCAGGTGCATACAACCATTTCCCACACACATGCAATTGTAGAGAGAGAAATAAAAAGAATCTCAGTCGAATTCGATTTTCAGCCCCGGGAAATCGAACCCCGCATCAGGCTCCGGGCTCAGTGCAGAGTCTCATGTTCTCTCTCTCTCTAAAATAAATATACCTTTAAAAGAATTAAAAGAAATAATTTCCCTAGCTAATAATTTCCTAAAGGAGAAAAACTGTTCACTCTTATTTCATCTTTTAACAAAGGAAAAAAAATGAGGTCAGAATGTGATATGATAAATGCCTTTGCTCTGTCTTTGTGATAGATTTTAATAGTAATACTGTCAAATGCATATAAAACGGTATGGGCTGCCAGATCAGCTTTGTTTCAAGTTTCACTTCTTTTCAGCTCAGGGAAGAAACAAGATCCACCTGTAAGCATCCATTCGTTTGCACGTCTGTGGACGGTTAGACTCCGCGGTCGATCCCTGTGGAGTATTCATCCGCTGGGGGCCCCGCTCCACCTGAAGGAGCGCAGGAGAAAACATTACATTAAAGCCCAAAAGGACACGGCCACCCTAGGCTGGCTTGGCTTGAAGTAGCTCTCAGTCCTTCAGCTCACCTTGTCCTTTCGAAATGAAACCTTTAGGTCTGACCTTAGAATCGGTGCTTTCTTTGAGGGAAAATCATTCATCAATATATTAAGAATAGGTGAGGTGACCAAGTGAAAGAACTAAGACAATAGAATGAGTTTTTTAAAATCACCATTTTGTTAAATGTTTAAGATTTTTTTTAATGAGTCTGTTTCCGAGAATCCGTACAGTAACAGCAGGTTTTCGCAGATGTCAGAGTCTGATGTACTTGTTTCTAATGGGTAGTTTATGGCTTTTTTTTTTTTTTTTTTTTTTTTTTTTTTTTTTNTTTTTTTTTTTTTTTTTTAGTGAGGGTACCGATCATTCATGAGTTAGTTTAATATATTCCTTGAACAGGTGTTGAGTGTCCAGTAAGCAAGCAGGCACTGTGCCGAGAGTGTCTCCCAAGCATTAGTCCCGAAATACAGCTAAACTTTGTCTTGTGTTGTATTTGACATTTAGAACACAAACTTCAGTAAATGCCAGAGTTCTACTCTGAAGATGTAGCAATTTCCTCTCTTTGAAACTGTTTGTCCTTTTTGGTTCTTTTACAGTTCAGTCAAGAAAACATTTATACAAACTTCTGGAGGCAGATTCCCATAACCAAATTGTGTAAATCAAATATAACCCCACAGTTCTACGAGAACAGGATGTGATTCATACCTTGCTCAATGTCTTCGTTTCTGGTTTTTTGCTAGATTTTTTTTTTTTCTTTTACTAGCGTGGGATGCGTTAGCTCTAACGTCAGCCACATCAGCTTGCATTTATTATGTGGCTCCTCTGTCTGAAAGAACACCAGATAAATAACTATGTTTTCTTCATCATGTCACTGAAACAGGGTCCAACGTAGTCATAGAAAAATTAAAATCATTTTTGTAAAGTCATTGCCATATAGGTGTTGTCGATGTGGTCTCACCCTGAATGGTATTCCCCAAACTTGGGATCATTTGTTTGCTACTACTTACGGAGAGCTTCACTCTTTGAGATGCTTTTTAAATGTTGTGTCCTGAATGTATATAACAAGAGACCATAAATGTGCATGAGTAAGGATCGATTAAGGAAGTGGATTTTCAGATTCTCAACCTCTGTATATGCTCTCGCCTGGGAGAATGCTTGCTCTGAATGGGAATGCCTGTTCTCCTTTCTTGCCTCCCCTTTGGAAGTTATTCACACCTGTCCCCATCCTAAGTCTTCCCTGCCACATGGCCCAGAAATGCAGAAGTTCCCAGGTGCTAAGGGGAAAACTCCATTAGTCAAGGCATCATAGATAGATAGATTCCATCTATCTCATCAGTAGATCCATTTCCAATAAAACTTTTAAATTTTTTTTTATGTTCTAAAAATGTTATTTATGGGGCACCTGGGTGGCTCAATCGGTTAAGCATCTGCCTTTGGCTCAGGGTCCTGGGATCAAGTCCGTGTTGGNGGGAGAACTTCACTCTTTGAGATGCTTTTTAAATGTTGTGTCCTGAATGTATGTAACAAGAGACCATAAGTATGCATGAGTAAGGATTGATTAAGGAAGTGGATTTTCAGATTCTCAACCTCTGTATATGCTCTCGCCTGGGAGAATGCTTGCTCTGAATGGGAATGCCTGTTCTCCTTTCTTGCCTCCCCTTTGGAAGTTATTCACACCTGTCCCCATCCTCAGTCTTCCCTGCCACATGGCCCAGAAATGCAGAAGTTCCCAGGTGCTAAGGGGAAAACTCCATTAGTCAAGGCATCATAGATAGATAGATTCCATCTATCTCATCAGTAGATCCATTTCCAATAAAACTTTTAAATTTTTTTTTATGTTCTAAAAATGTTATTTATGGGGCACCTGGGTGGCTCAATCGGTTAAGCATCTGCCTTTGGCTCAGGGTCCTGGGATCAAGTCCGTGTTGGGCTCTCTGCTCAGCGGGGAGTCTGCTTCTCCCTCTGCCTGCTGTTCCCCCTGCTTGTGCGCTCTCCCTCTGTCTCTCTCTGTCGAATAAATAAATAAAATCTTTTAAAAAATAAAAATGCTATTTATAATGATTTATAATGTTGCCCTGAACAGTTGGTTATTGCTAATCATTGTTAGAATAATTCCAGAAGAGATTTTAGACACTTAAGACCTATGTTCATAGGAAATGTTAATACACATTTATATTTAATTATATAGTTTTATTACAAAGAAATGTGATAGAGTATTCAGTAAAAACATTCAAGTATAAAAATGCATTAGGATAAAAATCTGTCGGAAAGAATGGAGTGAAATATGATTTCAGTGAAAAAAAGGCCATCAAATTTTTTGAATATTAAAAAGGTTATGTTCGTATGTTTTGAACTGAATGATGAGGTAATTATATCATCATGGTTATTTTTATAACCTTTTTAGATACATTTTAAAAAGTGATTTAACAGTTGTGTTTAAAATGTGGAGTTATGTCCTTTGAACTGTTGAAAATCATTTTAAAAAATTTAGATTCTAACTTCTAAAATGGAGACATGTTTAACTTAACATTATCTTGGGACATAAAAGACTTAAAAAATTGGAAGATCCACAGGTCCCAAAGTCACAGTTAATCAGCACTCACTTATAAACATCATACTTTGATTCTGTATTTGCCTTTTTTTTCTTAAAGGGCTCCTCACCCTCAACAATGTTCCGTCTTCCCACCTAAGGCCCTTACAACTCTTCTGGAGATAATACTTTTCCTTGGGGACAGATCTGTCACTGCAGGGCAGAGTTCATGCCAACATCTTCCCCCAGGAACCTTGGAAAATCTTGTTTCACATGTTGGTTTACTCCTATCAGAATCACTCCTAAAAATCTGCCCCCTATTTTGATGTCCCGCAGTCATTGTGAACAGCACAGTGCAGGCATATTGCTACGCTGGTTGAGAAGGAAACTCCTCAAGTCACTTGTTGGGAGCCAGAGGGTTTCACCTAAGGGAAACCGTGACCTCCAGACAAGCCACTTTCTGGGGATGAGGAAAGAACCCTGGCCACTGTTCCAAAATTCTAACCTTATTGGAGCTTCTCAATGCCCTTTTCCTGAAATTACTGTCAAGATGTTGCTCATCGTTAAGAATTAAATCTAAAGGATATCTTTTCATTTGTTCCTCATTTGAATTCTCTGCATTATTTGACAGGGATGATAATCCCTTCTTTGACATTATAGCTCTCCCAACAGCTCTCTCCTGGATCACCCCTTTCTGTCTCCCACTTTTCCCTCTCAAGCTCTTTCATGTGTAGCTCTTGGTCTGTCTGCCCCAAGACTCTGCTTTTCTTAATCTGTACTCGAACACTCTCTTTGATGACCTCGCCCTCAGTCTGGTCTTTGGCTACCATTAGGATATTAACACAGCTCAAATCTGTGTTTCCCCTGGCGTCTTTCTGCTGAATTTCATGTTAATCTAGCAATCTGCTCTCAGTATGGCTCTTTGTTTTGATGTCAAGTATACGTCCCTTAAATGTGAGTCAAATTGTTGTTCCAGAAAGATATACAATGTATATCCAGTGATTTCCCATACACGCTAACATAAAATATCAACCTTTAGGTACACATACCTCTTAGGCTGAACAGAAACTGTAGCCATACTCAAGTTATTCACTTATTTCTCAGCATTAGAATGCTGCTTCAGCCCAGTGGGTCACTTCACTCTCTAGTAGAGCTGCCTTCAGTCCCTAAGCCTCTGGGTCAGTGACTGTCCCCACCTGGGATGCTCATCTTCTTTCTCTTTCCTTACTTAAATACTCACCCTTCCTTCAAGGCTCATCTTGAAGGCTCATCCATCAATGCTCATCTTCTTTCTCTTTCCTTACTCTCTCTTTCTTTCCTCACCCTTCCTTCAAGGCTTGCTCCAATTTTCACACACGCTGTCCTTTTTAACTGTTCCAGTACTCATTCATCTTATTCTAGAACTCCATTAGAATGTTTTGTGCATAAAAATTCATTTCCACAGGAAGTCATATACATTCTTCAAATTCTGCATAACAACTTCATGCATATGTACTTTGATTTCACAGCTAACACCGAAGCTCTTAGAGTGTCTAAGTATCTAAGTATCTGTGGGTATCTTTATTTGCTGACTTTTAATGCCTAACCAATGTTTTGAACATAATGGTGTTTAAAAAGCACTTGTTACAGGAATAGTTTAAAAAGTCACTCATTTTCAAAGACAGGGTGTATTTAGTGTTTTTAGAATGACAGTTGATAATTGGTAAGAAGTCAAGGAAATAGGAGATTTATTTTAATCAGAAAGTCCAGAGCCAGTGTTCTATTTTGCTGGAGTAAACAGTCACCTGTGGAGTAGGACTTGAAAGCATGGCAAGTCTCTTCTTGTCCAAATCTGTCCCCCAGAAAGATTCTGCTTCTGTGCTTAAAGTTCTCCCGTTTCCTCAGAGTTCACAAAGCCCAAGTAAAAATGCAAATGTTATTTGGAAGAGTATTTTGATTTAAATTAGTTGATCAGATCAGTCAGGTTTTGTCCACACTTAAAAAGCAGGCAGCTTTGAGGAAGGTAGTGAGCAGAGAAATACTGAGGGCAACAAGGACGTTTGATCAGTGTGTTGAATGTGTGAGAAGGAATGAAGTGTGTGTGCTGTGAAAAAGTCATGGGCTCAGAAGGAAGCTCTTGAACGCACTGTATGGATGCCAGAGGGATGTGTTTTGTGCGAGGTAACTTTTGACAAGTGCGTGTTGGACTAAGCTTCGCATTTAGTGAAAATATCATTAAATGTAGAATCCGAGTTGCCACCTTGAGAGAAATGATCTATCAAGGGTGCTAAGGGCCTTGTAGGGCTAGTGATAGCACCAAAACTGTATTTCCTTAGGTATTTTGACTTTGTTCATTATTCTTTATATAAGAAAGAAGGAGTCTGATCAAGGAAAGGAGCAAAAGATGGAACAACGAGGAAAAAAGGAATGTACCTGTTTGCCCATTAGTGTGATTGATACTGTGTAGGTACTTTAAATATTTATTTTATGTTTTTCACAGTTAGAGAGTTATGGGTACCATCACTTCTCCAAGAAGAAATGGAGATTCAGAAAAATTAGGTACATAGTTCAATGTCTTGCTTATTAGTAAGAGCTAAATTTGGTATTAAAAAAATATCTATAATTTTGCTTTCCATGTTTTTTTTAAAAGACGTATTTATTTATTAGAAAGAGAGGTGGGGAGGGGCAGAGAGAGAGAGAGAAATCTCAAGCAGACTCCCCGCTGAGCACTGAGACACAGGGCTCATTTGCTCCATCTCAGGACCCTGAGATCATGACCTGAGCCAAAACCAGGAGTGGGATTGCTTAACCGACTGAGCCACCCAGGTGCCCCTCCATGCTTTTTAAATTTTTATTTTTACAAAATTCCAATTAGGATGAGGAAGGAGTGAAGGAAAAGAGAAAAACAGCATGAGAGGTCAGATTATCACACTGTGACTACGTGATGGGAAATTCCATAATACAGGAAGGTAGTCAGGTTTCTGTGTTGTTAGTAACATCAACCAAGTTTTGAATTTTTTACGTGTTTTAGTTTGTGTTCCAGGAGCAGACTCTGAGACAGGATTCGTATGCAAAGAGGTTATTTGGGAAGTGGTCCCAGTTACAGGAGCAGAGGAATGGAGGAAATGATAGAGGAAAGGGAAAGAAGCCCCCAAAGGGTATAGTATCAAGCAGGCTGCTATCGTAGCTTAATCCCACACGATTTTGACCCCGACGGGAGAGCTGGGTATTGTGAGCCAACTCCTAACTATTGCTGATGAAAGGCTCCTTCTGTGGACCATTAATTCGCCCAGTATTTCCAGCCTGTTTTCCAGCCTTCACAGGGTGGGCTGGGCTAAGGCAGCCGGGGCCAGCCTTCATGCAAAGAGCAGGGGCTGATGGCTGGGAGTTGACTGGCAGGTCCTGAAGTCATCTGCTAAGGAAAACAATGCGCTGAAAGGATACTAGGTTGTGGATGGAGTAGCCAGAAATGCCAGGAGACTGACAGTCAACTAGTCTAGAATAATTCCCTGAACTCCTTCATGGAATGCATTTGTGACCACCAGCAGGTCCCCTCCCCACCCCCACCCCCCCACACAAAATAGTGAAAGCTGTGCCTAGCCCATCCACAGTTAGCCCTGAACATAGAGCACCCACATTAGCACCCCTGCTCTGGCTGCTTCTGACATTTGATCTTCCGTAATGTTCCTTCTGCCAGAGAGTTTCTTTAGTCCGTCATCTCTAGAAATCTGATCGGCAACACATAGGTCATTTGCCAGAGCTCGAGCTGCGAGAGAGCCTCAAAGAGTGAGCGTGGAACTTTAGGTCCTCTGGTGAGAGGCACACTCTGACCCTCCCATCAAAGCACACAAATCTGTGAGAGGTGCTTCTGGAATCCTAGCGAAGAAGTTAAGATAACGATTCTCCTGGCAAAGAGTAGCAAATATCCATGATATGCAGTTAATGTTTTTTAACTCCCAATTTTAAATGACTGTGTTGGACCAGCCTTCAGAAATAAGCTGTGCCCCAAAGAGCTCCATCAGGAAGGGTAAAAGAGGTGTTTGGTGGGAAGTCTCAGATTTAATTGAGGAGGTCCCCTGACTCATGCTCAGTCTTAGCTCGGCCTTGTTTTTGTGCCACTGTTGTTTTTCTGGGTCAAAATTCTTAACTCCACTGGCTCTTCCCTTTACTTCCTTTTTTTTTTTTTTTCTTTTGACATATAAGAAACTTCCCCATAGGAAGGAATCTTTCTCCAAATGCATCCCCAGGGCACCATTGAAAACCCAGAGCAGCAAGCTCTTCTCCCTCTGCTGATCTGTGAGTCACTCCCTCCGTCGTTCTGTGCGTCCTGAGCCCAAGCCTACCCATAACCCCATGAAGGCAATTCACTTTGACAGTACTGCACTGTGTGCCAAGAGCTGTCTGAGGCAAAGGAAGAGGTAAAATATGAAGATAAGAGGGAATTGGCCTCAAGGGAGTTTATAATCTCAGGGAGTCCCTAAACTGGCCAAGTGTGTAAGTGACTGTGCCCTAAGGGCATACGTGAGGAAGAAGATAATCTTCCTCACTTGCAGGAATGGGGAGTTGGGGGGAGGGACGAGATGACCTCCCCTAGGGATTGGGCCTCAGGTAGTTTAGGACATTTGAACAGCTACTACTTGAAGTTTTGGGAAAAATTTGGATATAAGAGCTGTTGAGATGTTGATGGGATGTGTCTGAGAAAGATTAGATGGCCTCGTTTGGTCAGAATATTCGGTGTGCACGGAGTAAGAGGGAGACACAGGCAGAAACGTAGCATGTCACTAGTTACCATGGGCAGATCAAGCCCCTGGTGAAAGGCCCCTAGGAGCTATGGAAATGTGACCCTCACTGAGACCTAAGCTGTATATTTCTTCGCATGCTCGGCAAAGTGCCTGTCCTTCTGTCCATCTGCAGGCATGTAGCTGATTGATTTAGCTTTGAATAGGAAATTCACTATTAGAAATCACACTCTCTTCAGACCAATATCACGTTCAAAGATAAAAAGGGTTTGCATACGCTAAATGTTGAAATAGACGTTAATTTTACTCAAACTGATCTCTCTTTAGGCTCTAGTCTCACATCCTTCTGAATATCTCAGTTTTATAGTGACAAGTACCTTGCAGATAATGAGACAGATAGAACTGTTCTGAAAAACATAAAAGTGCAAAGCTTCAAAAGTGTCTCTCATACTCTTTCGATTTCTGCCACAACTTAGTAGTTAAAATAATGCCATTATACCAGTTTCCACTAAGTATGACAAACTGTTCTAATTAAGCCATTTAAAACAACAATTTTATTCCTAACATATGTGCAACCAAATGTGTTTTTAAATTAATTTTCCATTGCTCTTTTGTGCAAATTAGAGCTTTCATCATTGCAAATGTGATTCTGTAAAATGAAAATACTAGAAACCAGAATTTGTGACAAGAGAATTAATTTCTTGCTTTTTGAAATTTGCTCCAGCAATGTTATATAACAAAACAAAAAAAAAACACAAAATACAAAATTTCACTTCCATAATAAAAGTATTAATTAATTTTTAAACATTAAAATCTAATACGCAGTATTTTTAAAGCAGAAGTATAAAAATTCTGTTAATTATCTTACTAGCACATATGTGCTTTAGAAAATATTAGATTAATTTGAGAGTATTTTCGCTTCAGATGAAGTTGAAAGATGTTTTTCATTCTCCATTTACCTTATCAGACCATTTGAAGATTAATAGGCAAGCTTGGCTTAGATGTTTTGGTGCTATACAATTATTTATATGAATTTTTAAATGTTTCTGTACTTCCTGTTTTTAACTTACATTATCTCCATAGGACATAAAGCTGTAACATCTCAATAATTGTGGTGTATTTTGTGAAAATTATGAATTTTACAATAGCGTAAAGAATGAGATATGAAGAATTTGAATTACACCATTTCATGATGTAGTAATCAAAAAAAAAAAAAAAAAGCCAGAGGAAAAATTTCATCTTAATTTCACAGTTCCTTTTACCTGGAACTCCTCTGCCACCAGCCTATGCCAGTATACCAGCCAGCATCTTTCAGGTAGACTACTGTCATTGGCCTCCTGAATACCTTCCTGATGATCATTATTCCCCTTCCCCAGTCCATTCTCCACAAAGCAGTCTGAGCTATCTTTTAAAATTGAAAATCTAATAATGTCACTTTACTTGCTTAAAACTTGTCAGTCGCCGCTTATTGCTTTTGGAGTAAAATTGAAAAATACCAACATGGCTTAGAAGGACTTGGATAATGTAGGTCTTGTCTAGGTCTGCAGAGGCTCCAGACCTCTCTAAAAATGGCTGTCTTTGTGGAGTCTCCCACACTCCCCAGTTTCTCAAACATTCTATTCTTCTTTCTAGAATGCTTCCCTCTCCTCCATTTCCTAGTTAGTAACTAAATATCCTTCAGGTTACAGAACAAACCATACCACATTTCAGTTCAGGTTTTTTCCTTTGTTACAGGCTCACCTAGAGAGCCATGTTCCTTCTGTTTATGATGTTGGTTTTCATTAGTTACTAGTAAGAATTTTTATGACTATTGGAATAAAGTCTGTCTCCCTAAACTAGGAGCTCACGAAGGAAGGGATTATGAATGATTTTGATCACATTTTTGTCCTTATTGTCTAACAAAATAACTGGCATTTGTTACTAGATTTAATGATTTTTAAAAAATACTAAAACCAAAACAAACAAACAAACTAGAAAAACAAATCCAGCAGTGCATAAAATGGATTTCATACTATGACCAAGAGGGATTTATTGCAGGAATGCAAAGTTGGTTTAACAGTTAAAAACCAAAGCAATACACCATATTAATAGAATTAAGCACAAAAAAACAAATGATTATCTTAAAAGATTCAGAAGAAGCATCTGATAAGATCCAATACGTTCTCACGATAAAAATGCTCAACAAACTAGGATAAAGGGTAACTTCCTCAATCCAATAAAGCTTATCTGCAAAAAATCGATAGCCACAAAATGGTAAAAAACTGAATGATTCTCATTTAATATCAGGAACAAGCCAAGAATACCTACCCCTGACAGTTCTATTTAAAATTGTGTTAGAGATCCTAGACAGGTTAATTAGGCAAGAAAAAGAAATAAAAAGCATCCTGGTCAAAATGGATTAGTTCTCTTTGCATATGGCATGAGCATAAACATAGAAATTCTAAGCAATCCATTAAAAAGCATTAGACTAATAAATGAGTTTAACAGTATTTCAGTATAAAAGATGAATGTATGAAAAATAAGTATGTCTAAATACTAGTAATTAAAAAAATAAAGTAAGAACACAATTACATTTATAATAGCATCAAAAAGGACAAAATAGTAAAGTTAACAAAAGATATGCACACTTGTACACTGAAAACTACAAAACTTTGTTTAAACAAATTGAAGAAGATATAAGTAAAGGGAAAGACATCCATGTTTCTGGATCAGAATACTTAATATTTGTTAAGCTGGTAGCATTTGCCAAATTGATCTAAAGATTCACTGCCATCCCTATAATTCTTTTTTTTTTCTTTTGCAGTAGTGAATAGTCTAGAGATAAAACTTTTATAAAACTTATAGAGATCCAAAAGAGCAAAAAGAATTTTGACAAAGAACAAAGTTGGAGTACTCACAGTTTCCTATTTCAAAATTTACTACTAAGCTTCAGTGATCAAGGGAGTATTGTACTCACCTGAGGGTAGATACATTGAATAGTAGAGTAGAAGTGAGAGTCCAGAAAGAAAGTCTTAAATTTTTGGTCAGTTGACAAGACTACCAAACAATTAAATGGAGAATATATTTTCCATAAATGCAGAATATCCATATACAAAAAAATGAAGTTGGACTTCTATCTCATGCCATACACAAAAATTAAATTGGATCACAAACTTAAATATGAGAGTTAAAATTATGAACGCCTTAGAAGGAAATATAGGGGTTAACTTTACTCTGGGTGAGTCAGTGGTTTCTTAGATGTGGCAGTAAAAGTAAAAGCAAAAAAAAAAAAAAAGGAAAGAAAAAAACAGATCCCTTGAGTTACATCAAAATTTTAAAAAAACATTGTTTTGTGCTTCAAATGATATCAGTAAGAAAGTAAATAGACAACTCACAGAATGAAAGAGTATTTCTAAATCATTTATCTGATAGATGACTTGTATCTAGAATATATAAAAAATTGTTACACCTCAATAATAAAATATAAGTAATTAGAAATGGGAAACAGATTGAAGAAATATTTTTCATATAAAATATGCAAATGGCCAAAAAGGATACGAAAAGTTGCTTAACATCATTAGTCACTGGTGAAACCCACATCAAAACCACAACAAGATACCATTTCACTCCCACATTCATGGGTATAATCAAAAAGACAGACAATAACAAGTATTGTTGATGATGTGGAGAAATTGGAATTCTAGAACGTTGCTGGTGAAATATAAACCTATGCAACCACTTTGGAAAACAATATAGCAATTCCTCAAAAATGTGAGCACGGAGTAACCAGATGACCCAATAATTTCATCCAAGAGAGTGAAAATATTTATCCATGTGGAAACTTGTACATGAATATTCATAACAGCATTATTCATAATCATCCAAAGTGGGGACAACCCAAATGATTATCAGCCTAAGAATAGATAAATAATATGTTACATATTCATACAAAGAATATTATTTTTCAATAAGAAGAAATGAAGTTCTGATTTATAGTACAACTGGATAATCTTTGAAAACATTATGCTAAGTGAAAAAGCCAGTGACAAATAACCACATATTGCCCGATTCCATTTATATGAAGTGTCCAGATAAGGCAGATCTATAAAATCATAAAATCAGAGATTAGATTGGTGGTTGGTAAAGGATGGGAGTTTTGGGGGAAGCTGTGGATTTGAAATTTCTTTTTCAGGGGACAGAAATGTTTTAAATTTGATTTGTGGTGATGGTTGCACAACTTTGTGAATATACTAAAAAACATTTAATTGTATACTTTAAGAGGGTAAATTTGGGAGTGTCTGGTTGGGTCATTTGGTTAAGTGTCTGACTCCTGATTTTGGCTCAGGTCATGATTTTCGGGTTGTGAGATCCAGCCCTGCACTGAGTTCTGTGCTGGGCGTGGAGCTGTTTAAGATTCTCTCTCTTCCTCTCGCTCTGCCCTTCCCGTTCAGTATAGGTAATATTGAAAAAAGGGGGTGAATTTTACAGCATGTGAATTATGTCCCGGTAAAGATGGTTTAAAACGAATGAATGAATGAACAAATTAGTATTAACACAGTGTTATACATTGGAGATATTTTAAAATAAATAAAATAAAAACTCTAAATACCCTGTTGTATATTCAGTGGATATAAAATGTAAACTTCCCCAATGGCTGTATTAATTAGAAATCTGCATCTATTTATAAAGCAGGTTGTCTGGAAGCCACTCATAAACAACAGTTTAAATATATCGTATGTATGTGAGTATCATCCCTTAAAGGGCCTCTCTTTTTTTCCCAACCTTGAAACAGGACTTGGCTTTTCATCATGGCCCTCTGCAATTAAATCCACTACCACGTCATTAGTGAGCTGTGTAGATTTTCCCAAGTTATGCATGTCATGTTCAAGGAAGGAGAGAAAATGGATTAAACTAAACTCTAAATGGAAAATACCTTAATAAATATATCTCCTTTGACATGTTAATCATCCCATAAATTCCTTCTCTGGCTGTTGCTTGTTATTCCCAACCTTCCTTCTCCTAGTCCAAAACTGTTTCTCCATGCCTCTTTCCTTATGCAGAATTTCTTGTTGATATCATAGATTTACTCTCATAGTGAGTGCCAGCTAACACACAGCCCTGGGCATATAGCTTCCAAGTAAGTTTATTAATGACCTTAGCTCAAGAAAACTGCTGGCATTTTGTTGCCTGTACACAAGAAACACTTGGTCTATATCTAGATACTTATAATGAGATAAGTGAATATTATGAAGGTATTTTGAAACCCTGACTTTATTGAGTAATTAACATGAACATAGTACATAAACTTTGTAATTTAACTAAACAACTAACTATTTATTGACAGAGTGTCAGATATCATGGTAGATGCTGGATATAACCAAATATGGAGGTCATAGTCCTTGCATGTAAGAAATTCACAATCCAGGGGCGCCTGGGTGGCTCAGTTGTTAAAATGTCTGCCTTCGGCTCAGGGCTTGATCTGGGAGTCCTGGCATCGAGCCCTGCATCAGGCTCCCTGCTCCNCATGTAAGAAATTCACAATCCAGGGGCGCCTGGGTGGCTCAGTTGTTAAAATGTCTGCCTTCGGCTCAGGGCGTGATCTGGGAGTCCTGGCATCGAGCCCTGCATCAGGCTCCCTGCTCCTTTGGGAAGCCTGCTTCTTCCTCTCCCACTCCCCCTGCTTGTGTTCCCTCTCTTGCTGGCTGTCTCTCTCTCTGTCAAATAAATAAATAAAATCTTAAAAAAAAAAAAAGAAAGAAATTCACAATCCAGTTCTTTTAAAAGCATGGTGGAAATTAGCATTCTTCTAACTCTGTAAGGAAACTAAGGCAAAATGAGAAAATTAAAGTTCAAGATAATCATCTAGTGACTGGATTTGCACTCAATTTCTAATAATAGATTTTTTCTTTGACCACTGAGTCACACTGACTATAAAACATTTTGCATATAGTATGTTTTTCAGGTTTAGTAGATTCCAAAAACATTTACTCAGTATAATTTGTATAGGTAATGTTGACACCCATCTCTGTCAGGATTCTTACTTACCTTAAACAGAACACACTATAGCTAATTTGAGCATGAAAGAATTGGTTACAGGGCAGTCAACATTGTGAGAGAGTTCTTTTTGTCGTAGTGAGAGGGGCCAGTCTCATTCTGATGCCTAACAGTATTTCTAGTCCCACATAGTCTGGGTTGGGCAAAGAAGGAAAGAGAGTCATATATTAATTGCTGACTCAAGAGTATATACCAGCTCCCAGGATGATTCCAAAACATTTTAAGGTGTATCTCTTAGCAAGGATTATATTTGCCTTTATTATTCCTTTCTAGTGGTCTATAATGCAGGTGGTTTCTAAGTGATAAGGTACATGGCAAAGCTAAGAAATGCCGTGGACACAGGCCCCATTGCCTTACATCTTTTGTAAGAATCTGAATTTCTTGATCAGAAAGATTAGGTAGAATAACATAGTGATAAGATATTTCATAAGACTATAAATACTGCTGCTTTTACAAGTGTGATGAACAAAAAAAGTCAAAATTATATACAAAATGTGTTTATTCCAATAAGAGCAAACTTCCCTCTGTTAGGGCTATTCTTCATCTGCCATCAGGTGATTTGTTACTCAGGTATTTCGCCATGGGGAAGGTTAGATATTGCTACCATTCAATCAGTCAAAACTGGTGGAAAAAACCATCTTTGGTGATAGCCAGCCTGTGTTTTTGCATCTGTGCATGACGTCCATTCCTTCTACAGTAGGCACTTTGTTAGTAATCATTAAGCAGATCTGGGGGTGATTGGGGGAAAAGGCTGACCGATAGCCGTGTAGTAGTTTTATTTCATCAGTTGAACCATGAAGTGCATGTTCAGCAGCTGAAATGAATACTCACATAGAACAAAATGACTCCTAGACTGATCTCATTCCAAGAGGAACATTTCTCAAGTTTTTACCAATTCTCTGCTCTCTACTCAGACTTCCAAATTCCAGACCATCCTGAAAAAAACTTGTTTCAGTGATTCTCTTATGTTTAAATGTCAGAAAATATATTTCCTACTAGGAAAAAATACTTTCTGCCTACAAGGAAGTTTTCTCTACTTGGTTATCCTCAGAGCCATGCCAGGGTAGGGCTGGAATAGCTTAGTAGACCCCTTCAAACAAGAGCAGCTCTACTCTCTAAAACCATTTCCAAGCTAAGTTTGTTTTTCTTTTCTCCCCATTAGACTAGAAAACTCCATATGAGGCTAACATTGTCTGAGGGAGGGTGGGCAATAAAGCAGGAGGACACAGAATGTGAGCCACATGCTTCAGAAGTTGTTCATTCATGGCTATGCCACATCAACTTCAAATGATATGGAATGTTCCTGCTTGTATTAGAATTTATGGCTTGCTGGATCAGAAAATATCCAGTTCATGATGGGCAGTTGAAGTCACACGGTGACCTGATATCTCATGGCAGGGCAGTTAGTCTCAACTACATAGCCCAAGAATCAATTGTGAGCTGAAAAAGACTCTGCTGTGATTGCTCCAGTGCAGTTTGCCTACCATCCCTATCACGTACAGACACTTCACACAACGTTCAACGTGCTTGACCAAAATGGCCAAATGACAAGGCTGCTTACACCACAGACTGTGCCTATAATAAAAACTAAGAGTGCCTTGCTTCCTGAAGATAAGTGCTGCAGTTTATAATTTTCAGGCACACAGAAACTGAGATAGCTTATCCACAACAGACCTTATTCAGAAAATAGTGAGGATGTACTTAAGAAATGAGAAAAAAAACTTATTCAGGAAGGAAGGACTGAGATGCAAGGAAAAATAATGAACAAAGAAATTAGTACATGTCTGGGAAAATATGCATCATCAATATTATTATCTAATTTGGGAAGTTAAAAATACCAATAGTAACATGTGGGCCACAGTATATAAACCAAAAAGAGAGGGTTGATAAGAGTTGAAGTGACCTCAAATATTACTTAGGTAGAATAGAAAAGATTCTGATTAATCTTTGAATTATGTATGTGTGGTGGAAGTAAAATGGCAGCCACTAAAATAATTGAAATGTATGCAACTTTCAGAAGATACAGGGAGGAAATGGAATTTAAAAAACAAATCCATCTTGAGAAAAGCAAAATAAATAAAAACAAATGTATAAGCAAAATAGGACAGAAAAGCTCAAAACAAAAGAGAGAAATCAATTCATACATATCTGTAATTGTAATACATAGGAAGGAAACAGATTCAGAGGTAAAAACAAAAATGAAGATATTGATACAACTGATAAAATTCAGATATGGGCTGTATATAGGAAATATAATTTAAAATCGGCACAAAAGGAATGAAATTGGCATGATGGTGGCCTAAGATGACCCTTGTTTGTGCCCTACTCCCCCACAATAAAATTTCAGCATCCATGGGTAAAAGTGTCTTTGAGGTAAGTGTGGGATCCAGCACCATATACAAAGGGACCCAAGAGGAGCTATGCATCAGTAACACGCAGGGAGACCTCGGTCCCAGCTGCGGACCCTGCAGTGGTTTGTAAAAGCAGCTCTAGCCCCTCTCAGCCATGGTGCAGGAGGCCCCAGAGAGCACCAACTTAGACAGTCACTCGAGGACAAGAGAACCTTTGTAGAAGTCCGGGTTTCCAGAGAAGAAGTTCCAGCATGTTACTGGAGTAAATAAATACATATGTGGATCCACTGGAGTGAGTAAGAGAAACAGTTTTATGTTACCCATATCACTCTCCCTGCAAGGCAGCACATCTTAGTGCCAAGAAAGATTTTCCTTGGCTCGTGATTTATCCCATGGGGGAAAGGGAGGGTGTGTGAGGGAACATCCAGCTTTCTGAACTGCATGGGATGCTGCCAGAGTGGCTGGTTTCTCTCTCACACAATCCGGAGTACTGAGCCATGAGCTACATGACTGGGGGACAGGAAGAGGCAGGAACAGTGGTAGCTAGAACTCCTGGAGAACACTGCAGAGATGTGCTTCCTAACTGTATTGTGCATTCCATCAAGAAGCCCACCCGTAACCTATTGGAAATGCTTCACTCATGATCCCATCAACTGGTCCACAGGCACCCCCATGCTCTGCCTGCCTTACCCCCATCCACACTGCACCCTATGGCCAGCTCTCCATGTGCAGTCCTCACCGTGGCAAACGTGGGCTCTGGCAGATCACTAGTGAGCATTCACAGGAATTTGGTCAAATCTGCAGACCAGAAAGGGACCACAGATTTCAGCTTTGGCACCACATTTGAGAAAACAAAAGAGAAGCTGCCAGCACTTGGCTTGGGGCACTGCAGCCTCCAAAGAGGGCCTACAGGGCTAAGATTTCTGCTGTAAGAGGGACCAAGAAGGGTGAGGCAGGTATACCTACAGAAGATCTGAGAGAGCCTCAGAATATCAGTACTGATGGGAGGTTTCTTCCCTCTGGAAGGCAGTGAATACCGGAGCAGGTGACTGCTACTTCAGAGAACAGGGAAAATCAAGGTAACATGGCACCACCAAAGGATTTCAGCATCTTTCTGGTAACTGAGACCCAAGACATGAGGAGCTGTGATTTGCCAAATAAAGGATTCAAAATAGCTATTTTAAGGAAACTCAGTGGGCTGTAAGAAAACACACAAAGACAATTCAATAAATTTGGGAAAAAAATATCTGAGCAAAATGAAAAACGTTTAGCAAACATAAATATAAAAAAGAACCAGATAGAAATTCTGGAGCTGAAAAATACAATTAATGAAAAGTGCAATGGAGAGTGTCAAAATAGAATGGATCAAGCAGAAGACTCTGGGGGATAAAGACGGGAACTTTGGAATAATCTCATCAGATGATAACAAGGAGGAAAAGATGAAAAAGAATGAAGGGAGCCTTTATGATCTGTGGGATACCACCAAAAGGATCAATTTATGAATTGAGAAAGAGAAGATAGAGAGAAGGGGGCAAAAAGCTTATTTAAAGAAATAATGGCTGAGAACTTCACAAATCTGGGAGGAGATGTCGTTGTCCAAGTCATGAGGCCATAGGTCACCAAAAAAATAAGCTCAAAAAAATCGTTTTCAAGACACATTCAAATAAACCTGTCAACAATAAAGACAATAAAGTACCTTAAAAGAAAAAAGAGGCTAAAAAAAAACACCTTGTAGATTACAGTGGAACTCACATACAGCTATCAGTGGATTTCTCAAAAGAAACCTCACAGGCCAGGAGAAAGTAGAATAATATATTCAAAGTGCTGGGGAAAAAAATCTGTCAACAACAAATATTTTATCCAGAAAAGGTATTCTTCAGAAATGAAAGAGAAATAAGACTTTTTCAGACAAGCAAAAGCTAAGAGAGTTCAACACTATTAGACTGCCTTACAAAAAACACTGAATGGAGTCCTTCAAACTGAAATGAAAGGATGCTTATTAGTAACATGAAGACATTTGAAAATATAAAACACACCTAGTAAAGATAAATATATAATTAACTTCAAAATATTCTAATACTGTAATATGGTGATGTGTTAGCCACTAAACTATAGTATAAGGTTAAAGTACAAGTGTATTAAAAAGAATTAGAAGTACTATAATTAGTTAATGATTATACAGTATAAAAAGAGGTACATTGTGATATTAAGAACATAAGTAGGGAAAATAAAAGAATATAGTTTTTGTATATTGTCGAAGTTATCAGTATAAAATAGACTGTTGTATCTAGAAGTTTTATATAAGGTTTTTGATACCCACAAAGCAAAACTTACAGTAGATTCACAAAAGAGAAGGGATTAAAGGGATACCACTACAATAAATCATCAGTTCACGAAAGAAAGCAACAAGAGAGGCAGAAAGGGAAAAGGGAAGTACCAACAGCTAGAAAACAATGAATAAGATGACATTAAGTCCTTACTTGTCAAGGATTACTTTCAACGTAACTGTATTAAACTTGCCAATCAAAAGACATAGAATGCTTGATGGATTAAAAAAAAAAAGAAGAAGAAGACCCAGCTCTATGTTGCCTACAAGAGATTCACTTCAGCCTTAAGGACACACATAATCTCAAAGTGAAGGGATAGAAGAAGATATTCTGTGTAAGAGAAACAAAAAGTGATCAGGGGTACCTATGTTTATATCCAACAAAGTAGGCTGTCAGCCAAAAACAGTAACAAGAGACACAGAAGTTCATTATATAATGATAAAATTGTTAATTCATCAAGAACACATAACAATTATAAGTACATATGTATATCCAACATTGTAGCACCTAAATATATACGGCAAATACTAACATATCTGAAGGGAGATATAATAATAATAATGATGATAATGTACAATAATAACTAATAGTCTTCATACCCCACTTTCAACAATGGATAGATCAACCAGACAGAAAATCAACAAGGAAACATTGGACTTGAACCATAATTTAGACCAAATGGACTTAACAGACATCAGCAGAACATTCATTCCATCTAATAGCAGCAGAATGTATATTCTTCTAAAGAACACACAGAACATTCTCAAGGACAGCTCATATGTCAGGTAACAAGCGACGTTTTAGCAAATAAGAAGATTGAAATCATACCGAATCTTTTCTGACCATAATGTTATGAAGCTAGAAATCAGTAATAGAAAAATCTAGATGATTCACAGATTTGTGGAAATTATACAATGTACTCTTGAACAGCCAACAGATCACAGAAGAAACTTTTTTAAATTTTGAAACAAAAATGGAAATACAACAAGCATACCAAAAGCTATAGGATGCTGTGAAAGCAGGTTTTTTTTTTTAACATTTATTTATTTATTTATTTATTTGACAGAGAGAGAAAAAGAGAGAGCCCAAGTGGGGGGGGGGTGGCAGGCAGAGGGAAAAGGAGAAGCAGGCTCCCTGCTGAGCAAGGAGCCTGATGTGGAACTCGATCCCAGGACCCTGGGATCATGACCTGAGACAAAGGCAGACGCTTAAGTGACTGAGCCACCCAAGCACCCCTAAAGCAGTTTTAAGAGCAAAGTTTATAGTGATAAATGCATACATCAAGAAATAAGAAATATCTCTAAACAACATAACTTTACACCTCAAGGAACTGGAAAAAGAGAAACAAACTGAGGCCAAATTAACAGAAGGAAGGATATTACAAAGATCTGAGCAGAAATAAATGAAATAGGCACCAGAAAACTGATAGAAAATATCAGTGAAACTAAGAGCTTGTTTTTTGAAAAGATAAACAAAGTTGGCAAACTTTTAGGCAGACCAAAACAAAAAGAGAGAAAACTCAAAATCTGAAATAAGAGACATTACAACTGACCACAGAAATACATAGCATCATAAAAGACAACTATGAACATTCAGTTGTCAACAAATTGGATAATCTAGAAAAATGAATAAATTCCTAGGAGCACACAATTTACCAAGACTGAATCATGAAATAGAAGGTCTGAACAGACCAATAATGAGAAAGAAGACTATAACAGTTAATCTAAAACCTCCCAGCCCAAAAAGCTCAGGACCATATGGTTTAACAGGTGAATTCTAACAAATATTTAAAGAAAAAATAATGTCAGTCCTTCTCAAACTCTTCAAAAAAAAAAAATTAAATGAGAGGGGACATATCTGAACTCATTTTACAAGGCAGGAAATTACCCTGATACCAAAACCAAATAAGAACACTACAAGATAAGAAAACTACAGACCAAAATACCTGATAAATACAGATGGAAATGTTCTCAACAAATTGTTTGCAAACCAAATTTAGCAACTCATTGAAAAGATCATGCACCGTGATTAGGTGGGATTTATCCTTGGGATACAAGGATGGTTCAAACATACACAAACCAATTAATGTGATACACCACATTAATAGAATGATGGATAAAAATCATATGATTATTCAATAAATATAGAAAAGACATTTGACAAAATACAACATGATAAAAAAACTCAGCAAATAGGTTATATACAAGGAGCATATGTCAATACAAATAAGGGCCATATACAACAAACCTACAACTAACATTATACCCAGCAATGAAGGATTGGAAGCTTTTCCTCTTAAGATCAGGAGTAAGACAAAAGTGCCAACTATCACTGCTTCTATTCAACATAGTACTGAAGTGCTGGCCAGAGCAATCAGGTAAGAAAAAGAAATAAAAGGCATCCAAATGTGAAAGAAAGAAGTAAAACTCTATTTGCTGATGACATGATATTATGTACAGAAAACTCTAAAGGGTCCACCAAAAAACTTGTAGAACCAATGAAGAAATTCAGTAAAGTTCAAGATATAACAGCAACATACAGAAATCATTTGCATCTAAACACTAATAACAATGTCTGAAATAGAAATAAAGGAAACAATCCCATTTACAATTACATCAAAAACAATAAAATATTTATAGTTAAATTTAACGAAGGAAGGGAAAGATTCACACACTAAAAATTACAAGACTTTGATGGAAGAAATTTAAGTAGATGCAAACAAATGGAAAGACATCCTGTGTTCTTGGAATACAATAATTAATGTTGTATTAATATTTTTAAAATATCCATACTACCCAAACTCTCATATACATTCAGTGCAATCTGTAACAAAATTCCAATGGCATTTTCTAAAAAAAGGAAAAAATCAATTTTAAAATTTATATGAAACCACAGAAGAACCTGGAGAGAAAGAATACAAAGCTGAAGGTATCATGCTTCCTGATTTCAAAAATAGATGATTGGACTACATCAAGCTAAAAAGCTACTGAACAGCCAGGAAACAACAAAATTAAAAGGAAACCTATGGGACAGGAAAGATATTTGTAAACCACATAGCTGATAAGGGGTTAATATCTAAAATATATAAAGAACTCCTGCAACTCAATAGCAAAACAAACAAATAAAAACAAGCAGTTCAATTAAAAAAAAAAAACAAACAAGGGCAGAGGAACTGAATATTTTTCCAAAGAAGATATTTAAATGGCCAACAAGTAGACAAAAAGGTGCTCAACATCAATAATCATGAGGGAAATGCAAATTGAAACCACAATTAGATTTTACCTCACACCTGTTAAAATGATAATTATTAAAAAGACAAAGTATTGGTGAGGATGTGGAGAAAAGGGAATATCCTATTGTAGGTACCTGGTTGGTGGGAGTGTAAATTGGTATAGCCAGTATGGGAAACAGCATGGAGTTTCCTCAAAAAATTACATATTACATTATGATCCAGCAGGGGTACTTCTCGATATATTTCCAAAAGAAATGATAACAGTATCTTAAAGATGTATCTGCACTCTGATGTTCACTGAAGCATTATTCACAATAGCCAAAATATGGAAACAACCTTAAGGGTCTATCAACAGATGAATGGGTAAAGAAGGGGTGCGTGTGTGTGTACGTAGTGGAATATTATTCAGCTGTAAGAAGGAAGGGAATCTTTCCATTTGCAGCACCATACATGGACCTTGATGGCATTATTCTAAGGAAAATAAGTCAGACAGGAAAAGACAAATACTGCATGATATCACTTATATATGGAATCTGAGAAAGTTGAAATCATAGTCGTAGAGAGTAGAATGGTGTTTATCAGGGGCTGAAGGGTGGGGGAATGGGGAAATGTCGGCCAGAGGGTACAGACTTCTAGTTGCAAGATGAACAAGTTCTAAGGATCTAATGTGTATGAGGGTGATGAGTGTTAATTATACTGTATTATATACTTGAAAGTTGCTAAGAGAGTAAGATAAATGTTCTCACCACACACAAAAGAATGCTTATTATGTGGTGTGTTGGAGGTATTAGTTAATGCTATGGTAGTCATCATTTTGCAGTGTACAAGCGTAACAAAACATGGCGTACACCTTAAACTTACACAGTGTTTTATATCAATTGTAGCTCAGTAAAGCCGGGCATGGGGGGAAAACACACAAAGAAAAAAATAATAGGGGCACCTCGGTGGCTCAGGCGTTAAGCATCTGCCTTCAGCTCAGGGTGTGATCCCGGGGTCCTGGGATCGAGCCCCACATCAGGCTTCTCTGCTGGGAGCCTGCTTCTTCCTCTCCTACTTCTGCTTGTGTTCCCTCTTTCGCTGGCTGTCTCTCTGTCAAATGAATAAATAAAATCTTAAAAAAAAAAAAAAAGAAGAAAAAAGAATAGTAAAGAACACATTAGGCAAATACTGACTAAAAAAAAAATTGGAATAGCTGTTCTAGAACCAGACAAAATAAACTTTAGGCAAAAAATAATAATAAAATTTTTCAGTACATTAAAGTTATAATGATAAAATGCTTTAGTTTATCAAATTGATATACTAGTTACAGACTTAATTTATCCATTAACAGACACACACAGCTTACCAGTAGAGATGAACAAATCCGCCAGCAAAGGGGAACTGTCAAGGAGGTTTGAAATTATATTTAAAAAATGTTATGAAAATATAAGTGTGCATGTATTTTTATGCATAATGTATAAATAATATCAAATGCATTGTTTCTATGCAGATATTGAATTTATATACATTTCATATGTGTATGACTTCATCTAACAATTATTACACTTTCTTTTCAAACCTACACATTATGTTTTACCTAGTGACTATGTTTTAGCCCGAAGACTGCAAACAGTTCTTAAAATTCAGTATTATAGTCCACGTTTGAGCACATTATAATTATATTTGAACTCAATAACAAAAATGTTGATTAAAATATCAAACATTCAGAATTTTAAAATACCTAATCATCTAAAGAAGAAAACAATGTAAAACTAAAACTATTTTTAATTAAATGTTAAAGAAATTTCTCCATGTCACACTTGTAGGATGTAGCTAAAATAGTACTTAGAAGGAATTTTATTACCTTGAAAGTGTTTATTTTATATAAGTAAATGGACTAAACATCTAATTGAAGAGTTTCAAAATGAAAACAAAGCAATAAGGATGACTAGGTGGCTCAGTTAAGAGGGCTCAGGTCATGATCCCAGCGTCCTGGGATCAAGTCCCACATCAGGCTCCTTGTTCAGCCGGGAGCCTGCTCCTTCCTCTGCCTTCTGTTCCCCTGCTCATGCTCTCTCTCTCTCTCTGATAAATAAATAAAATATTTAAAAAAGAAAAGAATAAAATAACACCAATGAAAAGAGAAGAAATAATTGCATCAAGTTTGGAAATCAGTGAGATTAAGACAAATATACCTTCCACAAGTCTAGAATCTTTTCTTTACAATGAGAAGACTAATGAAGTAAAGACATTTTTCAGGTGATCAAAACTTGTATTAAATAAAAGAATCTTAATTCAGAAAAAGTATACTTTTTTTTTTAAAGATTTTATTTGCTTGAGAGAGAGAGAGTACAAGCAGGGTGAGGGGCAGAGAAAGAGGGAGAAATAGGCTGCCCGCTAAGCAGGGAGCCCCATGTGGGAATCGATCCCAGACTCTGGCTTAACCCAGGCACCCGGAATAAGTATACATTTTAAAAGGCCGGAAAAGAACACTTTGAAAACGTTATGTTAATAATCCTCTCTTTGTAATGTAGGTTAACTCTATAGATCCTGGAATTGATCTAAACCTACTCAAGAAATATGAATGTGTTTGTTATCATCGAAGAAATTAACTCCTAATTTTAAAATCTCTTCACCCACAGGAAAAACCCCCCAAATCCTCTTGATGGTACCCATAAAATTTTACCAAACATACAAGGAATTATCATTTCAATCCCCCCAAGTTTCCTCCACAAAAAGCAAAGCACGAGTATCTGGGGTAAAGAGAATGATTGTTCCCCAAAGATACCTGCATCCTGAGCCCAGGACCTGTGAACACGTTACTTTACACAGCAAAAGGGACTTTGCAGCTGTAATAAGAACCTTAAATACCCCGGATTATCCAGGGGGACCCGGTGTAATCCCCAGGGTCCTTAAAAGCGGGATAGGGGGCAGAAGAGGAGGGTCAAATAGATATGGCAGTGGAAGCAGGTTCCAAAGAACGGCTACATTACTGACTTCGAAGTTGGAAGAAGGAGCTTGGAGCCCGAGGAAGGTGGCCGCTGGCCGCTCAGAAAGCAAGGAAATGAATAGGCCCTTAAAGGCCTGAAAATCATACAATCCTGCTGGCATATCTACAGTAGCCCAGTGAGACCCAGGTCCGACTTCTAACCTGTAGAACTGGAAGATAATAAATTTGTATTGTCTGAAGCCATTAAATTTGTGGCAATTTGTGATTGCTGTAATAGAAAGCCAATACATTCATCAGTGAATTTATGAAGCTAATATATTCTTGATACGAATTCCACACACATTCAGAAAGAAAAAGGGAAATTCTATGTCGGTCTTATTTTTTTGAAACAAAAGAAAAATACCAGCAAACTGAATTCCCCGATGTGTAGAAAACTACAGGTTTTCTTTTATTTCATTAAGATTTTATTTGAGAGTGAGAGAGACCGCGAGAGCGGGGTATGAGGGGCAGAGAGAGAGGGAGAAGCAGACTCCATACTAAGCAAGCAGCCCACCAACACTGGGCTCAGTCCCAGGACCCTGGGATCATGACTGAGCCAAAGGCAGATGCTTAACCAACTTAGCCACCCAGGTGCTCCAAAAATAATACATTTTAAACTAGCATGGTTTAATAAGGGATGCAAACATGTTTTAACATTAACCAATTAGAGGAGAAAAAACGTAAGATCTGCACAGTAGATTAAAAACCTTTCCATAAAAATTCACCACATATTCATAATAAAAAGTCAAACCAGAAGTTGAAGGAAATATTCTTAACTGAATATATGCTAGCTTCTGAAAAACTTAAGGAAAATAGTCTTACTAGTGAAATGCTGGATTAATTTCCTTCGACATCAGAAGTAAGATAAGGATACTCACCATCATCTCAAAAAATATTCTATTCTAACTAATTTAGGAAGATAACAAGAAAAAATAAATGATGTAAGAAGAGGAAAAAAAGAAGCAAAAGTTACCTGTATTCAATTACGTACAATAGGAAGTTTTTACATATTTGTAGAAAGGGATTTGCTAAGGACTTCATTAGCATTGCTTATATACTGCTTCTTAAGCTAAGTGGTGTGTACATTGATGTGTAATATAGTATTATCCAACACTTATTGATGTTCTTACATATGTACTATGACAAAACATCTTTTTTTTTTTTAAGATTTTATTTATTTATTTGACAGAGATAGAGACAGCCAGTGAGAGAGGGAACAANCCTTATTGATGTTCTTACATATGTACTATGACAAAACATCTTTTTTTTTTTTTAAGATTTTATTTATTTATTTGACAGAGATAGAGACAGCCAGTGAGAGAGGGAACACAAGCAGGGGGAGTGGGAGAGGAAGAAGCAGGCTCATAGGGGAGGAGCCTGATATGGCTCGATCCCGTAACGCCGGGATCACGCCCTGAGCCGAAGGCAGACGCTTAACCGCTGTGCCACCCAGGCGCCCCAAACATCTTTTTTAATCACAAAAAGGTTTTTAAATTTTTGATTTATTTTACATCTACAGTCTTTTGTTATGTATCATATATAATTTGGCATTTCACTCTCACTTTCTTCACATTCTTTGTTAGTTACTCTATTCAAATCTGGAGTCAATAAATACAAGTTTTTATACGACTCCACAAATCAGAATGGCTATTGATTATTTCCAAAATGTAGCTGCTTTCAGTTCTTCTGATAAAATCTTAATCTTGAATATGCTACTAATTCCTATTCCATTTTCATTTAACTACAGTATCTAATCCTAAACTATGTAACTGAATGAACATGTACTTCGTTCATCCTTTAACATATCTGTTCAACAAATAGGAATTGAGTGGTAGTTCTTAAGAAATCTGTTGGACCCTGGGGTTTATGTCGCTCAGAGTTTAATGGGAAAGAGTGACACAGAATTGGTTAAACCACAGCGTGATCTATTCTAAGTCAGAACGGGTTGGAAGGAAGTCAGGAGGACAAAATCTTTCTCAGACAGGTCCCAGCGTTGGCATTTGTCATAGCTATGTTATATCAGTCAAGCCATTTGAAATCCGGAGCTCAGTCTACATGGCAAAAAAACAAACAAACAAACAAACAAAAAACAAAAAAACTGAAATGTGAAGCAGGAACCGGAAGGTTTGCTCGTGTTGTTGTTACCACATTAAAGAATTTATATCCTATCCTGAAGGTGTTGGATACCAACTTCCTTGCAACTTCAGCGAGGAAGTGAGAACCTAAGTTTCACACCTCTAAAATACTACTTTGATCACCAAAGCCGAGTGGAAGCCTGAAGAAGTTAAATCGTACACTCCAAAATTGTAGATGAAATCAGTGGTGGGATTTTCAACAGGCATTTGAATTACAAGTCCCCAAGGTAAATGGAATCTATTAGTCTCCTGAAGTGCTTTAATGTTTTCTCAAATTGCATGTTCGAGTCCTGCAGTCAGGGTGTGGGTGAGCGGGAAGGTAGTTTCTAGGAAAGCTACAAGTGAAGTGTTTCTGTCCTGCACTGTTATATCAGTAAAGAATGAAATCAGCAAATAGCACATGCTTTGTTTTCAGTGTTTACACAAGCTTTTCACCCTGGGGAGGTTTATTTCAACAACTACACTGCATTAGCTTACAATTGCAGGCTCTCCATGCTTCTTGAAGTCTCTGTCATGAAATACTCTTAAATGATTCAGAATGGTAATAGGGTAGGTTAATTTCCAGCCTTTAAAGGTGTTAAATAGGCTTCTCTTCTAGCCCACCTTCTAATTACTCTTGGAAATAGTAAGTAGGCATTAACTATAAATACTGGCATTGTTGTCTTGGAAGACAGTCTTCAAGGCAGAAATAGACAGTATTAGATAACCCCCTCCACCATTTCATTTTGGTCATTGTAAAGTGTATATTTGCACCAAGCCAGTCCTTTGCAGCCCCCTGAGGGTGCTACACTGCTCTGAGTCACATGCTCAACAGGACTTAGGCTGAAGAGATCCTGTGGTGGAGGTGATTTGCGTCTCTGTTCAAATGTTTCAAGTCAGAGTCCATTTTTCCCTATTGTAAGCTATAGAGCCAAGAGCCATGATGAATCAATTATCTACATGTTTAAGAAAGCTTCAAAGGAACTCTAAAAATCAGCAACTGGGGCGGTGTGCAGAGAGATTCTGTGCCCTGTGTGCTCTCTGAGAAGCAAGATGGTCTTCTCAGGGGCCAGAACAGCCATTTGCCCACTTAACTGCATGGGACAACTCTTGTTTCCTTCCGTACCTAAACTCTGTGGATTATTCTTTGTTCAGTTTCCTACTCAGAGGAGTCAGTGGCTTTTTAAAAATCTAGAGTATGTCAAGTAGCGCCAGTCTTCCTCAAAACCTTCCAGAAACCTACTGTGGTGTACTTGGGGTAAACTCCAAAATCTGCACCACAGCCCCAGGGCTCTGAGTGAGCTGGGCAGTGCCTTCTCTCCCTTCACGCTCTTTCTCAGACCCACTGGCTGGTTCCTCAAGCACACAGATACAAAACTGTCTGAGAGTTCCTCAAACACGCAAAATTCTCCACCACTTCAGGATGTTTCCACTCGTTCCTAAAACTAAAAGCTCTGTCGTTATACTCAGTACTGAGGTCATTCCTACCAACCTTCAGATCTCAACCCAACCGTGACTTCCTGACTTCGTTGAAAAAGCTGATCATCATCCCCAATCTAACAAGGAACCATTATGTTTTCCAAGTACAATTATAGCTTCTTTCCTAGTGGATGGGAAGGAGTTATGCTGACATATTGAGAGGAGATCCATTTCCAAAATGAATATATTAAAAAATCATGCAAATTGTATTGTTACAAAAATAGTTAATCAGATGTTTGTATTTTTATTTAACGAGTGTGTATTCCACCTTTAAACACTATACACTGAAAATCCTTGAGAATGAAGAGCATTTTGTTGTGTTCATCACTGTATACCCAGCACATACTCAAGGCCTGATAGATTTTTTAATAAATGTATAATTATTTATGATAAATAAAAAATAGTTATAGTAAATGAAAAAAATGAAGACAGGTGTCATATAATTCATTCATCGACAGCAACCCAGCACATGGCAAGGACTGGATTCGTATTTTGGCCTTCATATGTCAAATAGAAGTAGACCAGTAGATGTTTCTGAGGTTTTGCTATCCCTTATCTTAATATAAAGTGAGATTACCAATACTGAATTAAGATCTACTGTTAAACAGCAGTTCTCATAAATAAGTGACTTATTTTTATCTGTAATTCCAGCACCACTGGTTGAAGAGGTTTTGCTTTCCCTATTGAACTGCCTTTGTACATGAGTAGGGCTATTAGTGCACTTTCTCTCTTGTTCCGTTGATCTAGATTTACATTATTACCCCATGATCTTGATTACTGTGGCTTTTGCATAATTTTTTAGATACTGTTGTATAACTCTTGAAAACTCATTCTTCTATTTCAAGAGTGTTTTTTTTATTTCAAGGTCTTTTGTATATTTCATACGAATTTTAGAACAAATTTGTAAATTTCTAAAAAAAACCCTTGGAATTTTTATTGTGATTACATTAAATCTATAAATTAATTTTAGATCTTAGCATATTATTGTCTCCCAATCCATGAAGATGATATATCTCTCCATGTATTAGGTATAATTTAATTCACTTAGCAATGTTCTATAGATTTCAGTATAGGGATCTTGCATATCTCATGTTTAATTACTTCCTAAGTATTTTATTTTTGATGCTATGATAAATGGATTCTATATTTTACTTTGAATTGTTTGTTGCTTAGATATGGAAATACAATTTATTTTGGACTCTTGACCTTCTGTACAGTAACATGTTAAATTCACTTAGTTCTAGTAGATTTGGGTGATTCCTTGGAGTTTGCAATGCATATAATTATTGGTTATAAATAAAGGCAATTTCTTCCTTTCAATCTTTACTTCTTTCACTTCATTTTCTTGTCTCATTTTACTGGCTAGTAACTATGCATCATGACTATAAATTTTCATAGACACATGTTACTGGATTGAGGAAGTTCTCCTTATTGCCAATACATTGAGAGTTTCTTTTATGTATTATAAATGGGAGTTGATTTTAAAGACTTGGTATTTTTCTACATTGTTTTGTTAATGTGGGAAATAAATAATTGCTTTTTAAGTATTAAACTAATCTTTCATTCCTGGACTAAGCCCCATTTCATTGTGATATGTTATACATTTTATTTATTACTGGGTTTAATTCACTAATATTTTGTTAAGGATTTTTTGCATTGTTCTCTGTGATGGTTTTTAGTCTGTGGTTTTCTTTCTTAAAATATCTTTGCATAAAAGTTTGCATAATACTTATTATTGATATTATTTTTCCTTCAAAGTTCATGTAATTCATCAGTGAAACCAGCTAGTAATGAAAAATGAATGGTGTATTTTGAAGTATAGAGGTTAATAATAAGGGAATTTTTATAAAGAACTATTTTTTCAGTTTTTAATTTTTCCTCTCATTTTCATGTTACTAGTAGTAAAGAAGAAAACTCAGAGGACAAAAATAACATTCTACAAAATTACCATCAGAGAATTTTATTGTCTCTGGTAAGTGTATCTGGAAGGACAAAATAGAAAAACAGTATCTATGAAAGAGATCACTCAGGTGTAGTGTTAATATAGGAAGTCATTTATCCTGATTCCTTCTTATCAAGGACAAGATGTCAAGGTTTGAGAGAGTTTAGTGGTTCAGGGGAATGGGATGGTATAATCTATTTAAATGAAAGGAGAGTTGATTCACCCATTAAAGATAATGTAGATGTCACTATAATCTTCCTTGCAATGAGAACTTTCTCCTAGCTAATGGCAACCTTTAAAAAGGAATAGATAGAAAATCAAATACCTCTCTCTTTCATACCCTCCTTCCCTATTTTGAGCCCAGTTTTCTCATCACTAGAAAAGTGTAGATTAGTTTATAATCAGTAATAACTCTTTTTATCACTTATCTTTGTCTGATTTTCTGTTGAGCTAGTTTAATGCTGCAGAAGTTTAATTGTACAAGTACCAGCCTAATTAGCATGTTTTTCAATTTTATTTTATTTTTTAATTAGCATGTTTAACACACAGTCACAACACACACACGTTTGAAAAATACCAAAAGCAATGATAGCATAAAATATAAAAATAATAACAACGATAGTAATAATCAAAGAGGGAGATAGAAGAAAAAATAGAGCCCTCAAGGCTCATTGCATACACCTGTGCGGGAGCTGGTCCTTGTCCTGTTATTATACCACTCTCCATGTCTTTTACCACTCTTCAGCTCTTTAGCCTGCATTTTTGGACACTTTGCCAAATAGAGTGGCTTTCACTTTTATTCTTCAGGAATATAAGCAATTTAGAGTTCCACCTGGTTGCATTTGTTATAGCATCCTAAAACATTTACAACCAAACCTATTTCCTTTGATATTCCAGAGGTTTTAGTCCAGACGCTGTGAGGTTATTTTCAGCCTGCTCCCCGTGACATTAATAGTCCAACATGGTCAGATGATAGTTTCAGTTTCCAGTGATTATTAGTCCTGTTTTTAGTTGAAAACAAAGGAATCTAGTTTGGTTAGTTTCAGTGGAAAGGTAAATATTAGACAGCTTTTACAAACACTGGCAGAGCTGAAGTAACAACTCTCGTTTGAGTCTTGAGGAATGAGCCTCTCCAAAGATGCTTCTGATTCTGCTACAGTCAGACCACCCTCATTTCAATGAGCCATCGCAAAAGCTGCTGCTTCCAAGAGCGTTCTGATTCTGCCACAGTACAACCAGCATAATGTACATCCCACTCTCACAGAACCAGATTCTGAGTTAAAGTCCCGTGTGTGTGTACATCTGATTGACAAAGCTGTGATGACATACTGAGCCTTAGCTGCAAGGGAGTCTGAAAAAAAAGTTATTCTGTCCCCTGCACATGAGAACATTGGGACTGAGTGACTCATTCACAATATACAGGACACTTGGTGAAAACTATGCCTTCTTTGAATAAGTAAACGTTGAGTCTGCCACAGCCCAGAGCAGAAAACATATACAACATCCTGTAAGATAGCTTTCAAATTCATAAATTTTCATCTTTATGTGAGACTTCAATAAGGCATTCTCTTCCAGTACTTCTAAATATTGAATGCATGAAAATACCAGTGAATCTCAAACACACGTGCCTCTTAGCTTATTTATTTCCTCATGAAGTGTGCTTATTATGCCCATGCACAGTTGTGTGGAATATCATCACGACATATAGGGAATTTGGTGAGTCCACGAAAGATGATGCCGTCAGAAGTAAATTCAGAATAAGTGTCATAGTGTTATTCAGAATAAGAAAATTACTGTTGATTTCATGATGGAAGGGATCTAGTAGAACCTATTGGCCACCAACGCTTGCCACTTACCTTGATGCATGTTACTGTAAAGGAATCTCAAGGCTAGTTGATTTTCTAAAGATATATACATTCAGCAGCTAAACGGGGTTCCAGCAGTAATGGTGAAGTCATTAGTGATGGTAGAGTTAGCCTTGTTGAAGGCAGTCTGTGTCATTGTGCCCATGCATAGTCTACTTCCCTACCCCGTGGCGGCTTTGTCAGGATCATTGAACAATGGCAAAGATGGTTCATCTTACTCCTTTTGTTCATCTTACTCCTTTTGTTTGTTACAAATGGTTCATCTTACTCCTTTTGTTTGTTACAACTCACAATGGTTCATCTCACTCCTCACAAATGGTTCATCTTACTCCTTTTGTTTGTTACAACTCTTTCCTTGAAGGGTTATTTTGGTGAGCAGCTAGAGAATATTCAAGTTCAGAAATTGTCTTGAAGAGTTGATTCACATACACTTTCTCCAATCACATTGCCATTAACCCTCAATCTATCACCTGAAACCCTGCCACACTGTTAGCTACTGGCTGGTCCCTCTTTTCTTCTAGATGAAGTAGATAATAAAAGTGCACTCCTCAGAGTTCTTCCATTGCACTTCCAGAGCACAATGATAGAAGCTCTAATACCGTAAAGTTCTGTTTCTAGAAAGAGTAGACTTATTTTTAGCAGCTGTCAGGATTTTGGATTTTTTTCAATGACTTAGTCCAGAATTTTAAATCTGATTCTGAATCTTTTATATTATGTTATCTAATGCTGTTAAAAAAAAAAGTTATGTTTCTCTGGACCCATGATATTTGCTTTAAATTTTCTGTAGTTTCATTTTCCAGTTCTTCAGAGTTTCTCCCTCACTGAGGTTATGGTTAGTGGATCACAGGAAATAACCCGATTCACTTGCTCTGACCCCATGTTCCATGAGCTGATTGCCATCCTAAAATAAGGAAAGGATTCAATACATTCCAGTCTTTCTTGGCATGACATTCCATTCTAAATATTCCACATGTCCCAGTTGGGGGGATGGGATAACAGGGGTGATGACCTTTGAGTAAGTACGTACTGGATGTTATCTACAACTGATGAATTACAGAACTCTACCTCTTAAACTAATAATACACTATATGTTAATTAATTGATTTTAAATTTAAAAAATATGAATAAATAAATATTCCACATGTCCCTGAATATCTGTTGCATACAATTCACTCTCTGGTATCGATATCTGTATAATTTAAGTTTCATGTATTGACAGGCAACAGAAACCAGTTCTGGACAATTTACCAACAATAACAGTTTATTTGGAAAAAGAGCTAGGGTAGAGAATAGGAATCATGGGAATAACTGAGAAAGTGAAGCCAACAGAGAGATTAAATGAGGAAATTTGCATTCATGTCAACAAGAATACATGTATCTTCTCTTTAGGGAGTATCCATCAAAGTAATTCTACTCCAGTGAATGTCTTGATGTTACATTGCCCAATTTTCAAATTCCTTGGATAATATCTCTAACTGGCTCATTTGGGCATAGTTTTTAAGGGAGTAAGCTTCAGAGGATGGAAAATAGGTCTCACGGCAATTAAGGGTCAGTGAGTCTCCTGGGTACGGGTCTCTCCCTTTACAGAGAAAAGGGAATCATTGACATGAGGATGCCGTCAGAGTGTCTTATACTCTTTTCTCAGGCCCTTAAGGCTAGGACAGAAAGGCATTCACTAACAGCACAAGTCATCTTCAACATTTCTAAGACTCACTCTTGTATAAGGAGAATGCATTTCCGCTCTACTTTTTTCCTAAAGTTAATGGTCATGTAAAATTGTCATTTTTGTCTAGTAAATTCGTTGACACACTAGTCTCTCCTAAAGAGTTTACCTATTGTAGTCTTCATGAGCATGTTTGTTCAATAAGTCATTATCAAAACTTTTTCCCTTGAAAGGTTAGGCTACTTATTTCAGCTAATTTAGAAGCTGTAAAATATTTCAACACATGTAAAATCAATGAAGTGTATATTTTTATAGATTAGAATTCTCTTTCACTTGTCTGCAGCTTTTATTTGCATTTTGAAGATTTATCGAAGTGTGCTGAGAGCGGAAAATAACACTCAGGGTTGAGATAACTAGGTAAGTCATAGGGTTATCAGATATATTCTGGAGAGAGTTCCACTGAAGTAAATAAAAAGGGAATTACTACACAGAAAATGTGAATGGTCTTCAACAAATTCAAGAAAGACACTAGTGGCAAGACTATGGCACCAACATCACTTTTAACTTCTGTCTTTGGCTCCAGAGCATTTATATTCATCCCATGGCCATTTGATCACCATCTCAGTTGGTTGTTGCCTTTGTGTAAAACGCTTGTTAGAATTGTGTACATGTAAAAAATACCAGACAAACTATTGCTGAAAGATAAATGACTGTGCCATCCCTAAAGGAAGATAGACGGAATGACTGATATGTTCATCACATACTTGATTTTACTCCCACCTCCTTAAATAACCACGGTGTTTTTATCCCTTTCTCCACTGTGCTTTCGTATCGTGCATTGGACTACGTAATCCTGTTGCTTGGTCTTTGAGGAATTTTTGGGAAATAATCCAAGTCTTTTCTCCTCTATCCCAGATGTTTGCAATAATGTGTGACTGACATGAAGTCTAACAATAAAAGGATACTTTTTCACAGGAAGTAGTTTGTAAGTCACAGTAACTCATAGTACAAAGAGGTGGGGTTAAAAAACTAAGTCGTAAAGTTAAAGAATTGGCTACTAATCCACACAGAGCTATGCCCATCAGTACATCCAGAAACCGAAGTTAGGAAAGGAAGCTTGAAAAGAATAACTTGAATGAAGGATTAGACCTTGAAGTCAGTGTATGTACTAAGACATGATTTAAAACAAACTGAGCATAAATAAGTGTTATATTACCAAGATATAGTATTGAACAGTAAAACATAAAACACAGTATGAGTCTTTAGACTATAGAGAAATTGTTCCTCCACTTCTTATTTCTATTTCATTTTTTTATTTTTTAAAAGATTTATTTATTTATTCATTCATTCATTCATTCATTTATTTGAGAGAGAGAAAGCAGGGGGAAGGGCAGAGGGAGAGGGAGAGAGAGAATCTTAAGCAGACTCTGTGCTGAGTGCAAAGCCCAACATGGGGCTCTGTCTCATGACCCTGAGATCATGACCTCGGTCAAAATTAAGAATCAGATGCTTAACTGACTGAGCCACCCCTGTACCCCTATTTCTATTTTAATTAAATTAATTTACCTCCAAACTAAAATGAATCACAGAAAAACAAAGATGACGGTTTTTGCTGTTAGTATTCTTCACATCAAGACAGAGAACATTTGTGTAGGTGGAGACATTAATTAGATATTTACACGGTAATTATATATATTTTGCATTCATATATTATGTAAATATCCGCATTGGGCACAACAAAAATAAGGCATGTTTTTAACATTTTGAGTGGAAAGTATTAATGACAAGGGCAAGATTTGTTGCTATAAATAAATGCATCGGAATTGTTTTGTGTGAGTGACTAGTGTCTCCTGCTATAAATCCCATCCCCCCCCAATAATTTATAATAGATATTAGGACAAACAACTCAGAGATACCCACAAATATGAAATCAAATTGATTACTCACACATAAACCACTAAAGGACTTCCCAAGATCAAGTGTTGAAACTCTGCAAGGAGTAAACCAAGAACAAAGCGAAGAGGAGGGTCCTTGTGGCGGCTTGGGGGGTGGGTCCGGGGAAGAGTCCACATGCTGGGGGTAGTTTGCAGGGGGGGTTTGCCTCTGACCTCACAGGATGAATGGCACACGGGGACTCTCATCGTGCTTGCCTTCTGTGGGGCAGCAGGAAAAATAGGTGGGAAACTAAAAGCTGTCAGGTCAAGCATAAAAAATGGTGTACAGATGAATCAACCCTATAAGCATGGGTTTCTTTCTGCGCTCTGTATTCTTTTCCATTGATCTATGTGTCCATTTCTGTGCCAATACCGTCCTGTTTTAATGACTGCAGCTTTGTAGTGATTCTTGAAATCTGGAGTGGTGATACCTCCAGCTTTGTTCTTCTTTCTCCAGATTGATTTGGCTATTTTGGGTCTTCTGTGGTTCCATACAAATTTTCATATCATTTGTTCTAGTTCTGTGAGAAATGCTGTTGGTATTTTTCTAGAAAAATGGGCTTTCAGTGGGATAGACTGCATAATATAAAACCTGACTCTTTCCTGTATGTTTTATTCAGTCAATGTTTTTCTCTAGGATAAGGTACAAAACATTATGCTTTTTATCCCACAAAACATTTTTTTTAAGATTTTTATTTATTTTCGCACGTGCAGACATGTGAGAGAGAGAGGGGAAGTGCGTGTGAGTGAGTGACGGGGAGGGTCAGAGGGAGAAGCAGACTCCCTGCTGAGCAGGGAGCCCAATGCGGGGCTCCATCCCCATACCCTGGGATCATGACCTGATGATCCAAAGGCCAAAGCCCAACCAGCTGAGCCACTTAGGCTCCCCTCCCCCAAAACTTTTATTGTTGATTTATTTAATGGGTTTGATGAAATAATGTTTCATAATTTTTACATATTCTTTATACAAAAATTCAGATTTACCTTCTAGGGATTCTTTCTATTCACAATAAAACTGAATAAAAGAAATGTTAACTGAAACATTATAGTTTCCCATTTTTAGGCAGTTCCAACAAACTGTCTTAGTCCCAGCACCCTCTGAGGACTGAGTACTGAGTGGTGTGCACTTAAAAGGAAGAGGTTTTCTAGGTAATATTTTAAGGCAGTTTTCTTTTTTTCAAAACTAAGAAAAAATAATAGATGTTCTCTCCTCTTTGACAAAACAGAGAATGAATCACGCAGCAGTGACATTGTTTGGGTAGTTTTCATACTAAAACTCTAGGCATACAAAGTTTACCTACAACCTGATTAAAAAATGGGCCAACGATCTTCAAAGGCACCTTACCCAAGAAGATAAACAGATAACACATAAGCATATAAAAAGAATCTCCACATTGTATGTCATCAGGGAAATGGAAATTAAAATGAGATACCACCACACGCCTATCAGAATGGCCAAAATCCAAAACAATGACAATGCCAAGTGCAAGCAAGAATGGAACTCTCATTCACTGCTGTTGGGAATGCAAAATGGTACAGCCACTTGGGAAGACAGTTTGGTGTGTTTTTTTTGTTGTTGTTGTTTTTAAGCAAATAAACACTTACAATCCAGCAATTGTGCTCCTTGGTATTTACCCAAAGGAGTTGGTAACTTATGTGCATCCCAAAACCTACTCATGAATGTTTATAGAAGCTTTATATTTATAATTGCTAGAATTTGGGAGCAATCAAGATGTCCTTCAGTTGGTGAATGGATAAATTAACTGTGGTACTTTCTGGTGGTGGAATATTATTCAGCCCTAAAAAGAAATGAGCTACCAACTTATGAAAAACATGGAAGAACTTAAATGTCTATTTAAGAAGCTAATCCGAAAAAGCTACATACAATAGTATTCCAACTACATGACATCCTGGCAAAGGTAAAAAACTACGGCGTGAGTAAAAAGATCAGCATTTGCCAGCAGTTGTGGGAAAGGCAGTGGAACTACTTGGTTTGATACTGTAAGAGTAGACACATGTCATTCTGCATTTTCCAATTCCGCGGAATGTACAACATCACGAGTGAACCATGTTGTGAACCGGGGACTCTGGTGATTATGATGTGTCATTGTAGGTTCCCCCGTTGTACCAAATGTACCATTCTGGTTGAGCACGTTGATAACATGGAGGCTATGCCTATGTGAGGGCAGGAAGCATGTGGGAATTTCTGTGCATTTTGCCCAATTTTGCTGTGATCCACAACCTGCTTTGAAAAATAAAGTCTAGTTACAAACAAACAAACAAAAAAACAGTGAGTTTACCTTAGGTAATTATACATAATAAAAACACTAAACAGTAAGCTTTTATTCATATTAACACTATTTTTGTAATCACTAATACAGTCTCCCGCTGATTGTAAGATACACAGTGAGTTTAAATTTCCTAATGTTCATTGAGCTCTGATGTTAGAGACAGGATAAGAAATAGGAAGAAGTTTTGTGCCATATGCACTGTGAAACCATATATTGTACTTCATTAACTTATTTGGACAAGCAGTTTGCTAATATTATAATCCTCATTTGGGCAAGTTAACTGTGTCTTTTTCTCTGGTCATAGGTTATATCCTGAATCTTGGCCTTCTTCTAATGCAGGCTTTTGGTAACAAGGAGGAATGGAAGAAGAGGGATAGGTCAACATATCCATTAATTAAACTAGAAAAAATAACTCAAAATTCATTTCCATCAGAGTTATTTAGTGGTGTCACTTCTGACTTCCCTGTTATTATAAGTGATTATTACATAAAACAATTGAGTTCATCCTCCAAGATGGTGTTGCTTTATTAGACCATTATATTCACTGTGTATATAAGAGGTATATATCTCTTTGCATTTGATTACCTTGGGTTATGATGGGCACAGTCTAAAAATTAGGATTTTCAAAGGCCGTGTAGTACTGCCTGTCATATTACTAAGCAAAGGAAAATTTTTGGGGGTACCTTTCAATTTATAAATAATTTAAATTTACTTTCTCTTCATCCAGCCCACACCAGATTGTCAGAATCTCAAGTCTCTTGCGTGATTTATCATTTGTTGAGGTACACAGCACCATTTTTTAAAAAAACACACAAATCAAAACTTCAGAGAATTACAAATTACATTACACATACACAACTTCTGTCAATTCTATGACAGTCAAAACATAGCCAGCTGCTTCTGAGACGATATCAAGTGGCAATTAAAATAGCACCAATACTACTACACTCCAGTGAGGTACAGAAAATATTTTATCTGGAAAAAGCAAGAAGTATATTTAGATGGCTGGGATTTATGTTCCACATTAAAAGAACAGATGCCTTGAGAGATTAATCTTCGGTGCCGTCATGTCTCTTTGTGCAGAATGTTGGACACGACGGGGCTGGTGCGGGCCAGATGCCTTCCTTGTCCAACTTGAGTCCTCCAAACAGTGGCCTCCAAGTATCGTCTGCAGACCGTTGGTTCTGTTGAATACTAATGGGTATTCTGTCAAAAATGGATGCTCTGGTCAAACGAGATTTGGAAACGGCATGTCGAAGCTGCACATTTTTCTCTCCAGTGAACTGTCCAACTCTTTAATATACTCACGCATGTTATGGGTCTTCTAGAGGAAATGCATCACTTCCCCCAAATTACTGAACTATAGAACCCGTGCCAGAGTAACCATTAACCATTAGGCAGACGAAATACATGTTTGGGACACCAGCAAATTGGGGAAGAAAAGAAACATTCTGTCAGTATTTAATATTTGTTTAAAGCACCAAGGAAGTTAACAGCAGGGAAATCAGAATTTCGTTGGGCTCGTTGGCATTTATTCCACAGTCTAATGTGCCTATGTTGGTAGGCACCGTGGGTATGAACTCGACTTTTTTCAGTGTGAAAGGCCTTTAGTGGAACTGATCCAGGACTCTTTTTTTTTCCCCCCAAGGAGCATGTACTGGGGTAATGTTGCTTGGAACCCACTTAGAGAATTGCTGCTGTAAATTCCATTTGTCATGTTTGTCATTCTTCTCATCGAAGGCCACGGTCATACTTTTCCATCTTGGAGCCTTCTGGCACTGCCAGTTCGTCTGGGCTAATTGTGGGTTTGATGTGGCTGCCGCAGGGTTCTGTGGTTAAAGAAGGCCCCAGCTACCTTCCCAGGTTATACCAGGACCAGAGATCACTATAGGAGGACACGATGACACAGAAGAGGTCTTCTGCTTTGAGCACTGAAGGCGGGGGAGCAGGGTGACCTGTATTAACCCAAATCTCCTCTCGCTGAGCCGACAAGGATTGTGCCTGGCACTATGGTTGACACCTGGCATTAGGACCAAACTAAGGGNTGATGCAGAAAAAGCATTTGACAAAATACAGCATCCTTTCCTGATTAAAACCCTTCAGAGTGTAGGAATAGAGGGTACATTTCTCAATCTCATAAAAGCCATCTATGAAAAGCCTACTGCAAGCATTATTCTCAATGGGGAAAAGCTGGAAGCCTTTCCCTTAAGATCAGGAACACGACAAGGATGCCCACTCTCGCCACTATTATTCAACATAGTACTAGAAGTCCTTGCAACAGCAATCAGAAGACAAAAAGGGATCAAAGGTATCCAAATCGGCAAAGAAGAAGTCAAACTGTCTCTCTTTGCAGATGACATGATACTCTATATGGAAAACCCAAAGGAATCCACTCCCAAACTATTAGAAGTTATAGAACAATTCAGTAAGGTGGCAGGATACAAAATCAATGCCCAGAAATCAGTTGCATTTCTATACACGAATAACGAGACTGAAGAAAGAGAAATTAGGGAATCCATCCCATTTACAATAACACCAAAAACCATGCGTTACCTTGGAATTAACTTAACCAGAGACGTAAAGGACCTATATGCTAGAAACTATAGATCACTTTTGAAAGATATTGAGGAAGACATAAAAAGATGGAAAAATATTCCATGCTCATGGATTGGAAGAATTAACATAGTTAAAATGTCCATACTACCCAGAGCAATCTACACTTTCAATGCTATCCCGATCAAAATACCGAGGACATTTTTCAAAGAACTGGAACAAATAGTCCTTAAATTTGTATGGAACCAGAAAAGGCCCCGAATCTCCAAGGAACTGTTGAAAAGGAAAAACAAAGCTGGGGGCATCACAATGCCGGATTTCGAGCTGTACTACAAAGCTGTGATCACAAAGACAGCATGGTACTGGCACAAAAACAGACACATCGACCAATGGAACAGAATAGAGAACCCAGAAATGGACCCTCGGCTCTTTGGGCAACTAATCTTTGATAAAGCAGGAAAAAACATCCGGTGGAAAAAAGACAGTCTCTTCAATAAATGGTGCTGGGAAAATTGGACAGCTACATGCAAAAGAATGAAACTTGACCACTCTCTCACACCATACACAAAAATAAACTCCAAATGGATGAAAGACCTCAATGTGAGACAGGAATCCATCAAAATTCTAGAGGAGAACATAGGCAACAACTTCTATGACATCGGCCAGAGCAACCTTTTTCACGACACATCTCCAAAGGCAAGAGAAATAAAAGATAAAATGAACTTATGGGACTTTATCAGGATAAAGAGCTTCTGCACAGCCAAGGAAACAGTCAAAAAAACTAAGAGACAGCCCACGGAATGGGAGAATATATTTGCAAAGGACACCACAGATAAAGGACTGGTATCCAAGATCTACAAAGAACTTCTCAAACTCAATACACGAGAAACAAATAAACAAATCATAAAATGGGCAGAAGATATGAACAGACACTTTTCCAATGAAGACATACAAATGGCTAACAGACACATGAAAAAATGTTCAAAATCATTAGCCATCAGGGAAATTCAAATCAAAACCACACTGAGATACCACCTTACGCCAGTTAGAATGGCAAAGATAGACAAGGCAAGAAACAACAATTGTTGGAGAGGATGTGGAGAAAGGGGATCCCTCCTACATTGTTGGTGGGAATGCAAGTTGGTACAGCCACTCTGGAAAACAGTGTGGAGGTCCCTTAAAAAGTTAAAAATTGAACTACCCTATGACCCAGCCATTGCACTACTGGGTGTTTACCCCAAAGATACAGACGTAGTAAAGAGAAGGGCCATATGCACCCCAATGTTCATAGCTGCATTGTCCACAATAGCCAAATCATGGAAGGAGCCGAGATGCCCTTCAACAGATGACTGGATTAAGAAGCTGTGGTCCATATATACAATGGAATATTACTCAGCTATCAGAAAGAACGAATTCTCAACATTTGCTGCAACATGGACGGCACTGGAGGAGATAATGCTAAGTGAAATAAGTCAAGCAGAGAAAGACAATTATCATATGATTTCTCTCATCTATGGAACATAAGAACTAGGAGGATCGGTAGGGGAAGAAAGGGATAAAGAAAAGGGGGGTAATCAGAAGGGGGAATGAAACATGAGAGACTATGGACTGTGAGAGGCAAACTGAGGACTTCAGAGGGGAGGGGGTGGGGGAATGGGATAGACTGGTGATGGGTAGTAAGGAGGGCACGTATTGCATGGTGCACTGGGTGTTATACGCAACTAATGAAGCATCAAACTTTACATCGGAATCTGGGGATGTACTGTATGGTGATTAACACAATATAATAAAATAAAATTTAAAAAAAAAAAAAAGAAAGAAACACAAACTAAGACAAAATGGCAAAGCAGATGGTTTAGTTTTTTTTTAGCAGCCTCTTTCCCCATCCTTTCTCTTCTCTCCTCTCCTCATCTGCGTGCTCTCAGGGACCCCCCCCAGGCAGCTTTCCCTCTTACTCAGATCCTTCCTCTGTAACCGCCCACTTCTCCACTGCTTTAAAATCACCTCCCTGGTAGGCCGTGGCATTTTTTGTGCTCTCTCTTCAGATATTTAACTAAATGACAGTGAGTGAGTTTTTTCAATGGCTTTATCACATGAAAAGAAAAAGAACTGGGGCAGACACAGCCTAATAGAAGGGAGCTAAGTGACTTAACAAAACAGAGAGAGTTAAAACCAAAGTGCCTTTGGAGAGACATGCAAAAGACAAGGAAGGCAGCTTGCCCTGAAGAACCCACAAAAAACTCAAAACCTCAAGGTACTCGATCTACCCGGAATTACGTGGACCTAAAACCGGGAGGATTGGTCAAAAACAGAGTCCTGTAGACCTTTCCAGTTCATTACTATCCTTACCCCAGAAATCTAGATGTCAGTATGCACTTGTCCTCCTCCCCAGGGTGAAAAGATTGTTTTCTAAAGAAACTGAAAGAACCTCGGGGGGGGGGGAATTCCCAAAGATACTCATAAATTAAATGAGAGTAATGAAAGGCTTGACTTATTTTATAAGTTGACTATAAGGAAGTCAGCTAAACCAGTGTTTCACAAACTTACATGTGCATGTGAACCCCTCACATCTCACTAAAATGCAGATTCCGATTCATTCATTCTGGGGTGTGACCTGAGTTTTGCATTTCTAGTATTTCTGCATTTCTGCTGGTCATTGAGCCAAACTTTGAGCGAGAAGGTATCAGACAGCAAGTGCCTGTGTTCTGGGAATAACCAGTTTGCTGCATCCGATTAAATACTGGGAGACAGAGAAGGAAGCTGCCTACATAAAAAAACAGAGACCCGAGACAGATATTAGGAAAAAGAAGAAAAAGGAACATGAAGGATCTGGAGAGACTGTTATGTACAGAAGATAGTACTCTTCAAGAGAGTGAAAACTATAAACCCCCTCTACATACCGTCATGGAAATATGAAGTTTATTTATGAAACCAGAACAGGAGTCTAGGGAGAAACAAAAATCAGCAAGCAAGATGGGGATTCTAGAAATTTAAAATAAATGAGAAAAATATCATTAGAAGAGTTGGAAAATAAAACCAAACAAATCTCCTGGAAAGTAGTATGTTCAGGCCCACACGTGCATGCAGGTGCACATGCCCCTCCCCCCCCCAAAATTGAAATAAGAAAGAATGGCTACAAAATTAAGAATCAATCCAAGACAGCAAACACCGGAAAAATGGTGGTTTTAGCCAAAGAAAAATAGAAAGCCATTATGACGAGAATTATATAAGAAAATTTATTGGAACTTGAGGGATGAGTCTCCAAGATAGAAAAGACCCACTGAATAAGATCTACTTCAGGACACAGCAAAGGAGGCACACCAGGGATGCAAATTGAACCTTAGGATCTAAAAGGTAGTGTAATGATGTCATAAAAATCCAGATAAAAAAGGATTTCCAGCCTAGAATTCTATATCCAGATCAAATAGTAGTCAGTTCTTATGACAGTATAAAGACATACTTTGATACAATGACCAAATAATTTAGTATCTGCAATGTATGCATTTATAGGAAGTTCCCAGAGGACCTGCTATTGTCAAATGAGGTGTGAAACCAAGAAAGTAAGAAGACATGGGATCCAGGAGAAAGGTAGCTCATTAAAGGATACTGAGAAAGCTGATCTCCGCGATAATGAGAAAGAAGAGTCCCAAGCCGACAAACGTGTAGCAAGCCCAGAAAGAAACAGGTTGAGTTGGACCCAAAGAATCAAGGACTCCAGACGAAGGATCTCTAAGGGAGAAAAATAGAAGTAACATACTTGAATATATAAAAGGTAATCATCAGTGTGGTGAATATTTCCTACTTCTGAGAGAAGTATAAAAAGCACATTAGGAAAAAAAATGAAGTGGGTTCATCAATGGTAACAAATAGACCAGTCAGGTGATACTGCTAACAGCAGGAGGCTGGGCGTGTGAGGGGAAAGTGATAAGTGGGAAATTTCTGTATCTTCCTCTCAGTTTTCCTGTGCACCTTCAACTACTCTAAAAATAAATGAAGTAGTAACTTTAAAAAAAAAAAAAAAAGCAAGGGATGCCTGGGTGGCTCAGTCAGTTAAGCGTCTGCCTCTGGCTCGGGTCATGATCCCAGGGTACTGATATCAAGTCCCACATCAGGCTCCTTGCTCAGCAGGAAGCCTGCTTCTCCCACTGCCTGCCACTCCCCCTGCGTGTGCACTCTTTCCCTCTCTCTGTCTGACAAATACATAAATAAAATCTAAAAAAAAAAAAATTAAAATTCAGCAATTATTAATTCTAGGGGAAAAAATTCTAGAAAAAATAAAATCTAAAAAAATTAAAATTCAGCAATACTTAATTCTAGGGAAAAATAATTCTAGAAAAAATTCTAGAAAAATAATATCTAGGAGATACAGAATTGGAGAAATATTTGTAGTGACTATTTGTACTTGTTTCAGCAAGGTACAACACCTGCAAATTGAGTCATGATGTTATCACTGACTAGTAGTTTAGCAAAAAATAAATCTGTAACCATGTAGGAGGAGGGTGGAGAGGCCATACGGGTGAGTGGAGTATTTTCAAGTTAAAATCTCATCCACCATGGCCAGAAGTAAATAGATCACCCGTAAAATTAATGAATCAAGAAACAACAGTAAAAGCCCATTCATTAGAAATACAGAAATAAAGACCATAAATAATAGCTAGAAGAGTTGATGCTAGTTACCTCCAGGAGGCAGAACTACAGGTGAAAAGTTAGATGGGAGCTTGTATTTTTCAATATAAGACCATTAGAGGTATTTTTTAAATTAGATGCATTCATTACTGTGATAGTAATGTAGGTAATTTAAAAATAAGCAAGCGAGGCAGGGGCCATAAGGCGCCCTGTATTTTTGCTGTGATGAAGGTGGAGCCTTCACTGGGGCTGGTTGGAAGGCAGCCCCCATTTCTCGGCCACACTTGCAGGAAGTTATCTGGGGGGAAGGATGATAAATGTTGACAGACTTGCCCCCCAAGGAGAACATAGACCTCTGACTGGGGACCGTAGGGAGAGGAGTCCAGTTCTTGGCTATGCCCACCTGGAGTGGCGCTCCTCTCTCTTCCCTGAGTTGGGAGAGAGTAGGTCTCGTTGTTCTTACTCAGTTCTAGTATATTTTCCGTAAGAAATCTTTCTTCTTCTGTGCTCTCCTAGAACCATTTACAGAGACTTCAAAGGTTGTCTTTTAAAAATACTTTTCACCAGGTCCACTGGGGAGGCAGATCCACAGAACTCCTCGTGCTGTTCTACTCAAAGTGATTCTCTAACCAGCTTTTGATTTTATACCATCGACTCATCTTCTCCTGGATTCAGTTATCTTTCCTTTAAAACCGAAAATGATACTGTCCAATTTAAAAGGTTTTTGTTAGTGTTAAATAAAGCCTACATATAAAGTACTTACTTAACGTAAGTTTTGTCATATGGAATGCATTTTTTTTAAGAGTTTGTTTATCTGAGAGAGAGAGTGTGTGTGTGCGTGTGTGTGTGCACACGCAAGAGTGGGAGAGGGGCAGAGGGAGAGAATCTTCAGGCAGAGTCCCCGCTGAGCATGGAACCTGATAGGCGGCTGGATCTCACGACCCATGAGATCAGGACCTGAGCTGAAACCCAAGAGTTAGATGCTTAACCGACTCAGCCACGCAGGCGCCCTGGAATACATTTTTGCAAAGAGTAACTATTATCCTCTTGAATCAAAAGCGATCATGTGTTCTTTTTTTTTTTTAAAGATTTTATTTATTTATTTGACAGAGAGAAACAGCCAGCGAGAGAGGGAACACAAGTGGGGGGGTGGGGGAGGAAGAAGCAGGCTCCTAGCAGAGAAGCCTGATGTGGGGCTTGATCCCAGAACACCGGGATCACACTCTGAGCCGAAGGCAGACGCTTAATGACTGTGCCACCCAGGTGCCCCCGATCATGTGTTCTATATTCATTCATTCACTCCTTGAGTACAGCTATGTATGCTATTCCAGATGGTAGGAATTTTGAGCAAATCAAAGGAGGTGACTTCATAGAGCTTATAATCTAAGGGAAGAGATAAACAGTTTCATGTATGAAATAATGTCAGGAAGTGCTACGCTTGATAAAGAACAATAAAAAAGTTTGAGTAACTAGAAAGTGTTGGGGCTACCAGATATAAGGAGTTCCAAGTGTTCTATTTTCTCCATTAAAATGTCATTACATCTAAAATTTCCGAATTTTGGCATTCGAATGCCTTTTGTCTCCAGGAGTAGAGCAAAAATCTTTTGTCAATTCCTGATTCTCAGTCTTGGATGCGGAAAATATGAAAACACACACACACACACACACACAGTAACCATTAGACATTGCTTCTACTCATAAATTCAAACCTGCCTGAAAGTGGTGGAGACAGGCTAATTGGCTCTTTTGGTCACTTCTAATTCTATACTTGTATAACATGAAGTCAGTTTATATATATGAATGGGAATTCAGAGAGCAAGGGAGAGACATTACACTAAAGATCTTATAAATCCAATAAAATACTAGTGGAGTTAAAAGTATTGTAGATGTTAGAATTTATTATTCTGGTAAAAACGTTTAAAAAGAGAGGGAACTAGAAAATGCAATGTAAGTTACTACTTAAGAGAACTAATTACTAACTTGTTTTCTCTGTGTTAGTACACTCAGAAGAGACAATATTCCTTAGACTTCTAAATCACAAACATAGAAATTCTCTGAACACCCAACATTATCAGAGTGTGTGTGGTTATTATTAAGACCTATGTACTGTCCTCAAGTAGTCAGTATTATAGTAGAACAAATAAAACAAATCCAGAAATAACAATATAAAGTTCATATACCCAGGCCACAAGCACAGAACTAGTGTTAGGACGAAGTTAGGACGATAGCACCTCCAATGCCTGAACTGTTGGACCTTCTTCCTTCGGTCTCGTAAGAAGGTGGATAATTTAAGGGGCAAGGATGATTTCCTGGAGGTCTCCTACAGTCTTGTCCTACTCCTGATTGCCCCGACACCTCTCAGAGAATGAGGTGTTGCAGGAATAGTCCACGACCTGCTCTTCCAACCACGAGTTCTCCTGTGCCTCAGTGGGATTGGGTGCTGGGGAAAGGATGCTGCTATGTGCACGGTCTTCCCTTGCCTTGGTCAGGAAGTTGCATGCTGGGAACTTGTGCAGAGAAAGTCGACAAGTTTTTGTGTTACTGGAAGAAACTACGGAGTTTCACTGCAAGGCGGCCGTTCCCTCTGGGACAGCTGCTGTGCTCCACAAAGCCATTATCATCATTCACAGCTGGCTACCGTCATGCATTGACCTTTCACAACAGCCCCCTGACCAATGATCTTTTCACTGCTGGGAATAGCTTATTTTCTTTTCTCTGTACAGCTTCAGGAAGTTCTGGGCTGCGAGTTCCAAGCTTACCTCTAATTCTTGAGAAATTATCAACCTCATTATTTCTTAAATTGCTGACCATGACTGACCTAAAATTCCCTCTTTCCCTTTTCTAGAAGTCTCCTAGAAGTATATCCATTAAACATCAAATTATTCTTTTGGAGTCTCACCTCTCCCTGGGACAAATTCCAGTTCTATTCAACCAATCCCTTTCCCCACTGCTCCCAGGAGATTTATTTTGAGAATTTTGGAAAGGGCAGAATTGATCTGAAATACATTTGGAAGGTACAAAGGGCAGAACTTAGTGACCAATTGGATTGAGTGATGGAGGGTTGGAAGGGGTTAGAGCAGCCTCCCAGATTCTGGTACAGGTCAGCGGTAGAAGACAAATGATAGAAATTCGAGAAGATGGGGAACTAATGGGTCCACAGGCCTTGGTAATCTCCAAGATTATGTTTCAAAATTCATGACATCTGTCCTGCTTCAAAAGGGGAGGGTGAAAGTAGAGGGAAATTCAACCAGGACAATGTGCAGAAAGGAACAAAATGTAGGCAGTCAAGAAAGATGACCTTGGCTTGGGTCAGTCCTATCAGTGGGTGCCACCCAAGACCCATGCCAGAACTTTCACTGAAGTGATAGTAACCAAGAATCCAGGCCAGAAGAGTCTTCTTATGTTGATGTAGAACTGGTACTTGATGATAGGTCCATGGCAGCCTCTGTTCTTGAAGAGTTGAAATAGCAGATAGAATGGAAATGAGAAAGTCAGAGCTAGAATTTAGGGATATGTGATCTGAGAATGAGGCATGGAAGTTTAACATTTCAGAGATGGAGCAGCTCTGGTTTGTTTAAAGGCTGGCCTGGAGGTAAAGGACATTGGAAATACAGGACATCAAGGAATTGTGCATCTAATGTATTGATTGAATAGGGCATTCTCATGGGGTTCATATTAAAAAGAAACCGCGAAGAACTATGAATAAAGCAAGTGATTCAAAATCCATCTTATGATGGTAACTAGGGTAAGGGAGTACAGTAAATTAGGGTGAAGATAAAAAGAATGATATTCCACCCCAACCCGGTCTAACAGAACTGTCCGCAGTGATGGAAATGCTCTATGTCTGCATGAATCAAATCATAGCCAGCACCCACATGTGATATTGTGCACTGGAATAGGACTAGTTTAACTGGGGCGCTGAATTTGTAATGCTATTTAATTTAATTTTAATTAAGTTTAGTTTGCATAACCACATTAGGCTAATGGCTATCATTGGACATTGCAGTTCCACAGATTTGGAAGAACAGTGGGCTAAAACCATAAGGGCAAGGTAGTATATTGCTGATCTTACCACCAAACTGGAGCACAGAATACAAGCGAACCCACAGTGTCCTCCACCTGTCTTTCTAGGCATCTTACTATCTACCCTACCCCTTTAAAGGTACAATGGCACGGAGACCAAAAGAGTAAGTCGTGTTTAGGGAGCAGAGAGTAATATATTGTGGATAATTGTAAGCTCTTGGTAACTAGGTACTATTGATAAATATGTGTTGTTGTAGTCTTTATAAATGCTATTTTTTTTCTGCCAGAGTGTCTTTTAAGCTTCTTTATCTGCAAGAGCAATTCCCCAAGTTTGGGCCATGAATGTGGAGTGTGGGGGGAGTCCCAAGATCCTTTAAGGAGCTCCAGGAGATCAAGATCATTTCCAGAATACTGTGACACTACTTGCCTTTCTTCACTGTGCTAACATTTGCAATGGTATTACAAAAGATTTTGTAAAATGATAGATACACTTGGCACCAATCAAAGCATTGGCACCAAACTATACAAGTGATTACTGTATTTTTCACTGCCAGTGCTTGAAGTTAGAGGGCAAACAAGAGAGAGAGAGAATTTTACTTAGGAATATCTTTAATAAAACAATAAGATTATTATTTTTATTAAATCATGACTCCTCTGTAGCTTTTGAACATTCTCTGTGGCTAAAAGGGAAGTACACATAAAGTACTTATCCTGGACACAGAAATATGATGGTTATCCCCAAAACATTGTGCAGTTGTTTGAGTTTTGAGATGAAGCTGCCATATTTTTTAATGAGCATGCATTTGAAAGAATAAATGAAAATTAAGATTATTCAGAATTGGGTAGTTGGCAGACCTTCTCTGGAAAATGAGCAAAGTGAGCTTATCATTTCAAGGAAAAGAATGGATAGTATATGTTACCATTGATAAAATTGGAAATTTGGCATGACGTCTGGAATTCTGAAAAATTTTTATTTGCCACTGTAGGCTTGGCCATTTCTCAGTGCTTAAAAGAAAATTCTGATAATGAATGAGATATTTTTATACTATATAATGAAAGGTGTCAAAAATTGAAAGGTCTGCATACACCTATGAATGAATATTTTTCAAATGACCCGCACACAGTGGTTCATGTAAAATATCAAAGTGCAAAACAGGCCAGTGCCTTTTAATGAAACAGTAAGAACAATTCATTGATATAGTTTTGGATTGCACATTACGGCTAACCTGTATGAGTTTACCACTTGTCTAGTGTTAGTGTAATATCAAAGAATGATATGCTCAATTATCTGATAAAGCTATTAAAATTATCTTCCCTTGTTTAATATATACACTTATGATACAGGAATTTCTTTACATACTTCAATCAAAACAACGTTCTGCAACAGACTTAATGCATATCTGATATGAGAAGCCAACATCTATTAAATCAGACATGAGATTTGCAAAATTCTAAAATAATGATATTCTGACTTTTTGGGAAAAATGTGGCTATTTCCTATAAAGATATATTTTATGTGAACATCTAATGGTTTTTATAGTTATTTGTAAATCACTTTAAAATATTTTATTAATTTATTTTTCTTTTTTTAAGATTTTTATTTATTTATTTGAGAGAGATAGAGAGAGAGAGCATGAGCAGGGCAGAGGTAGAGGGACAAGCAGACTCCCAGCTGAGCAGGGACCCTGACCCAGGCCTTGATCTCAGGACCCTGGGATCAAGACCTGAGTCATAGGCAGACAGGTAACCAACTGAGCCACCCAGGTGCCCCTATACATTTCTTTTTCAAATTATAGTATGAAAATACTCAGAGATAAAGCTCAGATAAACAAAATCTCTTTGGGATCCTCACTTACTTTTAAGAACATAAAGGGGTCTTGAGATAAAAAAAAGTTTGAGAACTGCTGGTCTAGAAAAATCTCATTGATTCTTCCAGAACCTAGCTCAAACCTCAGTCTTTTTTTTTTTTAAAGATTTTATTTATTTATTTATTTGACAGAGATAGAGAAAGCCAGTGAGAGAGGGAACACAAGCAGGGGGAGTGGGAGAGGAAGAAGCAGGCTCATAGCGGAAGAGCCTGATGTGGGGCTCGATCCCATAATGCCAGGATCACGCCCTGAGCTGAAGGCAGACGCTTAACCGCTGTGCCACCCAGGCGCCCCCAAACCTCAGTCTTAAAAAAACCTTTTCTCTGGGCCCCTGGGTGGCTAAGTCGTTAAGCGTCTGCCTTCGGCTCAGGGCGTGATCCTGGCGTTATGGGATCGAGCCCCGCATCAGGCTCCTCTGCTAGGAGCCTGCTTCTTCCTCTCCCATTCCCCCTGCTTATGTTCCCTCTCTCACTGGCTGTCTTTCTCTCTCTGTCAAATAAATAAATAAAATCTTTAAAAAAAAAAACAAAAACAAAAAACCTTTTCTCTAGCTCCCCAGCCACTCGTTCCCTCCCTGCTCTGTGTTTGTACAGTATTTGTATAATCATGCATATAATACATGCCATTGCATGTGTGTATTTTGTGTGTGAGAGAGAGACAAAGATGGACAAACTCACACACAGGTAGAATCAAGCAACAGCCTTTTATGTAAAGAGCAGGAAATGGTACCTTTATGGACAAAGACAAAGGAGCCAGTAGACAAGCAAAGTACAAATTAAAAGAAAAACGCAGGACAGCAAAGCCAGAGCTTTTGCTTGATTCTAAAAATACCGTTTGTGAAAAAGAGCCAAGGTAGAAGGATTCATCTTAGAAAGTAGCGACTGTGTTTTTCTGTCTCTATTAGAGAGGTTAGAAGTGAGAAAAACTTCGTATTGGTCAAATGACAACTAAGGGAGATGAGAGAGATCATGTTGAATGGCCTCATCCTTTCAAAAAAAAAAAAAAAAAGGAAACTCCACCAACTCCACCATCTACTAAAGGAAAAAAGAGATGGAAACTTGGATTCATGGCCACACAACCATCTTGGCTAGAAAACCAACAGAGATGAAATAAAAGATTTATTTGCACTATGTCGGAGGGAGTGGGCCATGGTTAGTGAGTTCAGATGTTTGTTAGAACTTCCCTGACCTTGCCCTGACTTTCTCATACAGGGCAGGGCAGAGAAAGCTACTGAGAGTCAAAGTCGAGTTCAGAACCAACAGAGACAAAGCCATGGAGAAGGGAGCTCATGAGCCCCCCTGGGCAGGCACGAACTCTGCTATGAAGGAGTTGTAAAAGAGGGATTGGTTTGTTGGCTTTATTTGGCACATTTGGCTGTACTTTTATGTTTTGTTTTGTTTTGTTTTGTTTTGCATTTGGCTGTACATTAAGCATAAAGCAAATTATATGAATAACTTACTCTGGCAGATAATTGGTGTGTATTGTAATTTTTGATGTCTGGCTAATGTCTAATTTAATTAAGAATAATGAGCAACTTTACTAATTATGACTCTAATTATAATGCTTTTATGGGGATAAGGAGTCTTCAGGGTAAAACAAACCCTATGCCTTAGTTCTAAGAAAACGGTATTTGTGGCTGGCATGTTGTGGAATCGCTTTCATTAGCAATCACCCTTACATGGCATTGGTTAGCATCCAGCAGTTCATGTAAATAAGTTATAGTCTTTTATAACAGTTATAAATGGGATCTCCTAAATTAAGTACCATATTGTTTTTGCTTCTTTTGAAAGTTAACCAGTGTTTGGTTTCAGTCTTGTGACCCAAAAAAGGAGTTAACATAAGAGTTTGTGTATTTCCACCAATAGAGACTCTTGATTCCTCTTCTAGTTAGCTCTTATATCCTCCAGCGAGAGTTCGTTGATTTTCCAAGGCTAGCTAGATGTCTTTCTACTGGGCTCCCATAACTATGTCAACCTCCCTCTTGGGATATACATATGGTAGTGTAAGCACTCATTCACTTGTCTGCATCTCTCAGACAAAAAATTCCTAAAGGGAAAGATAAGTATTTTGTTTATTATATCATCCTCAGAGCTGGACACAGTACCAGGGAAATACTATATAATTTGTAAGTATTTGTGATCAAATTGAAAGCACACAAAAATAAGAAAGTGCTAAAACAAGTCACAATAGCTTTAACCTAAGATGGTCTTTCCAAGCTGAAGAAAGGGCAAGGTGATGTACGGGGATGGGTTTCAGTGCTTATATTTGCACAGGCGAACCCTGTAGCTCTTTTGTGTGGGTGAAGGAGGTTCTGAATGAAGGATTACACAGAATACTAGTCTGTCCATATTCCTTTATTATTTTTTTAATAATAATTTTTTATTATGTCATGTTAGTCACCATACAGTACATCCCTAGTTTTTGATGTAGTGTTCCATGATTCATTATATCCCTTTCTTCCCCTACCGATCATCCTAGTTCTTATGTTCCATAGATGAGAGAAATCATATGATAATTGTCTTTCTCTGCTTGACTTATTTCACTTAGCATTATCTCCTCCAGTGCCGTCCATGTTGCTGCAAATGTTGAGAAATCGTTCTTTTTGATAGCTGAGTAATATTCCATTGTATATATGGACCACAGCTTCTTAATCCAGTCATCTGTTGAGGGGCATCTCGGTTCCTTCCACAATTTCTATTGTGGACAATGCTGCTATGAACATTGGGGTGCATATGGCCCTTCTCTTCACTACGTCTGTATTTTTGGGGTAAATACCTTTATTATTTAAGCATTTGGGGTCACGTGTTATCTACCATACACTCACATTTTTTTTGCTGAAATACTTGAAGTATTTTGTGTCACCTTCATCCTGATGGGGGACATTCTACCAGCCAGAGAATCTCTAAAACCACAGTGAATTGTCATGTACCTCTCTGGATATATATTTAAATTAGAAAAAATATTCACCTAATTCACTTAATACTTATTTTATTTTTAAAAACGATTTATTTATTTATTTTAGAGAGAGCAATCATGAACAGGAGAGGCAGGAGAATGAGAGAAAATCTCAAGCAGACTCTGCACTGACTGGGGAACCTGACGCAGGGCTCAGTCTCAGGACCCTGAGATCATGACCTGAGTCAAAACCAAGAGTTGGTTGCTTAGCCGACTGTGCCACCAGGTTCTCCTGAGATATTTATAGGTAATATTAAATGATGCTGTTGAATGTGCTTTACATGCAGTTAGCACACTACTCAAAGGTTATAGAAGAATATACATAATAGAGGAAGTCTCCTTCCCTTCCACGTTTCCTGGCCACATAGCTCGATACGCTCAAGGCAAATACTGATGAAGATTTTATAGATCATTTGTAAAATGGGAAATTAAGTTAGGTAGAATATATTTTTAAATAAATTCTCTCCTGACACTTCCTGTTGGCTTACTTTCTCTTGTTAGTTGATCCCATAATATCAGATAATTTCCCTTACACTATGTATCGTATCTACAACTTAGTATACAATACCTGTCTTTTCTCCTGGACTATAATTTTCATAAAGGATGGGGAAAAACATGCATCTTATTTCCAGGTGGGCTCTTACCCTTCCACTGCCCTGCACAAGTCTGATATGTAATGAAGTCTGGGTGAATGAAAGGGAAAGAATAAGTGTGGGTCAATCTATAAGACCAATCCAAAGAGAGCGAGCGAGTGAGAAACAGTAGTAGGTCTTTCAAAAAGAGAATAAAATTCAAGGAATTGTTTGCATAGTGAGAGAGTTGCTGGTGAATCATTCCGGGATAATGAGGCAAACCCAAGATTAATAACAGCTGGAAACATGACTAGTCTGGGAGCAGATGGCATAGAAGGAGGAGGTAGGGATACCATATTCAGAAGTTGGGCTGCATTAGGGGAGCTAGAACCATGGCCATCAGTGGCTGGGGCGCAGCCGGGGGAGGGGGCTGTTCTGCAGGAGCTGAGGAGAAGCAGCCAACGTCAAAGATGTTGCCACAGTGTCTCACCATCCCATAAGAGAGGAAGAAAGCCTCCCATTTCTCTTATTCTCACCTCCCTATTTTCACCTTTGCCTAAACCTGCTGAGAAGCCAGTTGGCAAGAGAAGCTAGCTGGCAGGAAAATGGTGTTCCCTGTGCTGTAGAACAGAGCGAGGGCAAAAAGCACAGAAAAAGGATTAGTGAAGTAACAAATACCCAGTACAATTGACCTTATAACTACCTGGCAGACTGATTTCCGACAGAGCCAGCCCATGGCCAGTGGGAACCAAACTACCTCTGTGTCAATGAATTCAGTATAGATGTCTTTTCTGGCATTATTTATTTCAAGAGAACAAGGAGCAAAATATGTCTCTTTCAAAATGAAAGTGTTACACGGACATTAAATCTGTGCGAACTCGTAAGATGGCACAGTGTATGAGAAAACACATACTAACTAATTAATAAAATGAATTATATCCGTACACAATAGAGAATCATGGCGAGGGTAATCATTTCTGACATGTAGAGTGTGTACGGCTGCTAGAAACACAAAGAATAGAATAGCAAAAGTATTTTAATACTTTTGTGGGAAACATTTATAGCTTCTGGGATGTAAAAATGCATGATCATAAAAGATCCTGTGTTTTTCTGACATCAACTTTATGGTCCAAGTAATAGATTTCAGCCACCAGAGGAAACATTCCAGACCCTTTTTTCATTGTTTCATTATTCAAGAGCTGGAAAGAAAATGAGAAAGACAGTTTGTCAATTACATAAATATGGAGTGTTTTAAATAAGTATCTTCTGTGTCTAGAATAGAGAAAATACTATTAGGGTAAGAAAGATGAGGCCCAACTATTATTAAAAAAAAAAATTGTGTGTCTATAATATTGGTACAAGCTGTCCAAGGAAAGAACCGAAGAACACAGGTGATGACTTATTTTTGTCTCCTAATAAAATGCCCTATGAAAAACAAAGTAACGTGAGAAAAGTAAATTATATGAACTTATACTACCCAGGTCATCAAGTGGTGTACTTTAACATTTCTGGGCACCTGATGCAAGCTCACTAAGTAAATGATTAATTGAATATACGAAATACTGCAGGTGGAAAATTTATTAAAGTTCATAAAATAAAACGTTTTCATTGTATAGGTGAAAAAATGAGACCAAGAAAGGACAGAAACATATTCAAGTTTATAGATTCATGACAGATAATGGAGCTCCTGTTTTTAGTTTTTGTTTCTTTTTTTTTTTTAAGATTTTATTTATTTACTTGAGAGAAAGAGCACAAGCAGGGGGGAGCCGCAGAGGGAGAGGGAGAGGGAGAGGGAGAAGCGGGCTCCCCCTGAGCAGGGAGCCCCATGAGGGACTCAATTCCAGAACCCTGAGATCATGACCTGAGCTGAAGGCAGACGCTTAACCAGCTGAGCCACCCAGGCGCCCTTGTTTTTGTTTTTAACTCCGAGTTAAGTAGTAGGTAAGGCTGCTGAATTTGCAGTCAGCCAGCCTTGGGATTAATTCACATCTCTCCTACTTCTTGTGCAGAATTTCCACATGTAGGCAAGTTCTTTCTGCCTTAGTGTTCTCAACTGTACATGGGGATAAACATTATGGAACTTTAGAAAGATGTTTAGAAGGATGGAATGAGCTAATGCATCTTAAGCATTGAGCAGAGTGCATAGTAAGGACACGACAGACAGTATCTTTTTCGTGTTCTGCCTTCCCCAGACTTTCCATCAGGCACTGATTATTCAAGCTTTTGAGTTGAAAAGATGGTCTAAATTTCTATGGTGATCTCTAGGGAGCTGGGGGACAGCAGTCATTCACAATTTCCTGTGAATTCTTCAGGATTGATTGTTTCCTGATTCCTCCTGTTATCTACACTGAACAGGCTACTCAGCAGCAAACTGACCACTGGAACCTTTAGTCTCTTTGGACCAAGAACTTTGTAATTAGACCTTACTTAAAGGTGTGGAAAGTGGGAGAGTTCAGCGAGGACAGCAGTTCTGGCTACATGGTTTCTACACGGGGGCATGGATGTGGGGGACAGTACCACGCTGATTAACACAAAATAAGCAAGAGAAGGCAGTAAGTGTTCAGTGAGATGCTTTGTACGTAATTGGTGCTCATAAATTTCTGTTATAATGAACTGGATCAAAATATACGGAGTTGGAATATGTTCCAGGCCTGGTTTTTCTGGAGGACATAGCAAACCTCTCGAGGACCTTGAAGGTGCCTAGCATTCAATGAGAAATATATCTATATGATATCAGTAGCCAGAGTCAGGGCCTTGATAGGAAAGGGGTGGGCGCATGAGACTAAAGGTGGTTAAACTGAGGTAGAGGCCATTGAAATATACCAACTCCCGGGTTCCCCTGAGCCCTCTAGGCCTGCGGACTTCCTCTCCTCTGCCTTATTAGAGAAAAGTGGTCACCCTTGTTCGGAGACATAACTGTGGCAATTGCCTTTCAGGGCAGTCTTGACCTATTCAGGATTATCCCTCAACTACCCTTCTTGCCACCTTACGAATAATTTTGTCCGCTCTGAGCATGACTTGGAAAGGGAAAAGCTCATTATGTGAAGGGAAGAGAGGGATGTTTTACCAAAGAAACTATCAGACTTGATAGTTGGCTGATCTGACATGCCACATACATGCCAAAAAGAGCCGGAGAGTAGCCCTGTGAGTGGAGACTAAAGGTACCTAAACCAGAAGTAACAAGAACATAACTGTGGATAAGAGAGAGCTTCAGGTTGAAACACAAGTTTCGTGCTTCAGGAATTAACCCCTGGGCACAGGCCTTTGGAGATGATTTTCATATGCTTCTCGGATGACTCTTAGAAACTTGCAAAGGCAGGGGCTCCTGGGTGGTACAGCAGTTGAGCGTCTGCCTTCGGCTCAGGGTGTGATCCCGGCGTTATGGGATTGAGCCCCACATCAGGCTCCTCTGCTATGAGCCTGCTTCTTCCTCTCCCACTGCCCCTGCTTGTGTTCCCTCTCTCTCTGGCTGTCTCTCTCTCTGTCAAATAAATAAATAAAATCTTAAAAAAAAAAAAAAGAAACTTGCAAAGGCGATGGCCCACCTTAAGTGAGTTAGAGATGGCAGAACAACTATGGGAGAGTGTGCAAGAGTGGGCTCAGAGAAGAGCAAGTGCTAGAATGAATCTGGTAGGTGAAATTGGAAGAGACTCCAGCTGAAAATGGCAAAGCAGTAAAGCATGTGCTGGTGGACACCAGTGTTCCTGACTACCTCAGTAATGGCTGTCCTCTGTACGACAGGACTGACAGTGGACAGTTCGGTCACTTGATGAAGATGGGAGAATCCCAGAATAGCCAAGGTCAGGAAGCAGCACTTAACCATCAAATGCACCGTGGGTTGTAATGACCGGAAAGGGCATCTAAATCAAAATGGCAGCCTTGAGACATCTGACAGCTGGCTCATCTTTGGAGATGACTCCTAAAACATGGTGTACTCAGAGACAACCTACGAGAATATCTGTTTCATACACATAGCCTTGGTGGTGCAGTTCATGTTCAAGAGCTCTCGGTGGGACCAGACTAAGTCACAGTAAGAGGCCAGTCGTCTTCTGAAACTGAATGTTTGTGTCCCGCCAGAATTCACATGTTGAAGCCCTACCCCCACTTTGAGGGTATTTGGAGATGAGGCTTTTGGGATAGAATTAGGGCTAGATGGTTAGATGAGGTCATAGGGTGGATTAGGGCCCTCATGATGGGATTACTGCCCTTATAAGAGGAGACTCTTGAGAGGCTCACTCCCTTGCTCTCTGTCTCTCCCTGTAAGGACACAGTGGGATGGGGGCCACCTACAAGCCAAGAGGAGAGGCTCAGAATGAACTTACCTTTCTGGCATCTTGATCTCGGACTCCCCAGCCTCCAAGCTGAGTAACAAATGTCTCTCATTTCGTCTACCAAGTCTATGGTATTTTGTTATTGCCTGTTTTCTTTATACTCCCTTGCTTTCCTCACATCCTTTCATTCTCCCCTTGAGAGTTCTCTCTCAGTCAAGAGTCTCTGTCTCGGGCCCTACTACTGTGGAGCCCAACCTAGGATAGTAATGTTTATTGAGTATCTACCAGTGCCAGACATGCCCACACTAGGTTTGCAGTGGTGAGTAAGACAAGTATTTTAGTGGCTTCATAGGGCTCAGAGCCTAATGATCTCATTAACGTTATTTACTAAGCATTTTATTAATGGGATCTGACAGTTATTTATAAGCATACTTTTGTTCATTTCATAACATCTTTTAAAGTTTTTATTGGCTTCTGGATGTATTGTTTTTTTTTTTTTAAGATTTTATTTATTTATTTGACAGAGATAGAGAGATAGAGACAGCCAGCGAGAGAGGGAACACAAGCACGGGGAGTGGGAGAGGAAGAAGCAGGCTTCCAGCAGAGGAGCCTGATGTGGGGCTCGATCCCAGAATGCCGGGATCACGCCCTGAGCCAAAGGCAGATGCTTAACGACTGAGCCACCCAGGCGCCCCTGGATGTATTGTTTTTTGATCAGAGAATGTGCCAAATACTCTCTAACTTATAGAAAATGTACTAAGAACTTAATGCATTTTATACATATTCCAGAAATATTCACAGATCAAGTATATTACTTGACTTCTTCACCTGTCCTTGTCTTACGCTTTTCTGGTATTGTTCCACAGATGACATATTTTCTTGTTTCTCATTATTTCTAAACAGGTTTCTTTTATAAAAGTATTTCCTCTGGTTTCTTTATTAAATTATTTCTTCAAACATCCTCTTTATTATTTTTCAAGTTAATTTTTGTTTTACTTGTTTTGCAGTATTTAATCAGTCCCCATATTCTTTGGTTCTCTCTCTCTCTCTGCTGCTCCCTAACCTTATTTGAGGAGATATGCTCCCCATATCAGTGTCTGCCGGCAATCATGGACTAATGGTTACCCTGTTCCTTCCACATTCCTCTTGGGTACTACTGAGTATTTGAGTACATATTTCAGCTACAACCATAAGGCACATTGTGATACATGATTCCAGGCTCATTCTTGACACTTGGTTGGTGTATTTCTGCCTTAAGAGATGGTCTTTCTTTACCCTCTGGAGTCTTCTTATACATCAAACATAAAGAAATACACTTTATGTGAAAACATACAATTTCTAGTGTGCAGACCTACATCTCGGTCTTTTCCTGGCCTAGTTAATTTTACCTCCGAAGGCTCTACCCTCCCGCCAGTATTTCAATTCGCTGCCCCTTACATCTCCTTTTCCCACAGTTGCCCTATGTTATCTATCAGCCAAGCTTCTGCGTGGAAGAGGACCTGTGCAGGTGGACATTAGCTATATTCTGACCACACGAAGAAGAAATGCTCGACAGTGGTGAAGATTGCTTTCACCTCATATTTGTGTTAGTGGTCCGGCATCTAATTTGAAAAGAAAATTTGGGGAGGGGGAATCATCAAACACCAAGGGCAAAAAACCATTTAAAAGTACAATCAGAAAAAAAAAAATAAATAAATAAAAGCACAATCAGCTAATTACATTTTGAGATATTTAAATATAGTGTTAATTTCAGCTTTGTTTTCCCAAAGGACAGAAACATTCACACTCACCAAACACCCTGAGAGTTCTTCTTGGGAATATGGTCAGCTACAGTCCACCCACTCCATGCCACAGTGAAAATCCATCCACGTGTCTTTCAAGTCTTCCATTTTATGGAACTGCTGTGGAGACTGGAGGGGTCTAACAGTATATAATTCTATAGAAAAATGCAAATGCTGTTAGATACTTCACAGTGTTGACTTGCGTCTACCATTATAAAATATTCAGATGAGAACACCTAAATAAGAAAAATAAGCCAGCACAGCGTGGAAAAGAACTTGAGCTTCTAACAGAGTTTCTAAAATAATTAACATATAAAGCAATTTTAGTATGTTCTTTTCAAGTTAATCAACAGTGTAATTAACTATTTTTATATGAAAGATGTAACCACAGGAGTTAAACATCATTCAACTGCATTTTAAAAATATTTATTTCCACCTGTCATTGCATTGCCTGATCTCTTTTATTTGCCTGCTCTTGCTTGTGGAAAAAACAATCGGCACAATTATACACACTAATAGTGTCCAAATTATGTCCAATAGCTTAGAAGAATAATCTGAACAACGTGTGTATGATGGAAGAGTTTTTTGTACAATTTAAATGTGAGTGCTAAAGAAAGAAAACCAGGAGAAAAATATGAAATTTTATGTATCTGTAAAAATGTGTACTTTGATCATTTAAATCCACCAAAATTCTGTTTTGAGCTAATATGTAAGTAATTTATTTAATAAACTGGAAATGAATGCACTCATGTTCCAGGGTGGGCATGTGGGTGAGAGCATGAGCCAGAAGATACACCCTATATTGTAAAACACACATGTTGTACACATTATTTTCCTGCAGTGGTTATCATTTCAGGACAAAAGCAGGGACCCTAGTGCACTCTTCTCCTAGAGGGAAAGACTTCCTACACGGTTCTTGTATATTCTTGCAAGTAGGACCCTCACTGGTTAGCCAGCCATACCTGGGCAGACATATTCGACCTTGTAGTGTGTATAATAAGGCAGGGTGAGGGGAAAGCATGGCACTTTCACATAGGGTCGTGGGAAAAGAGCTTAATAAAAGGACAGTGGACAAGTGTGATGGGGGTGTAGCGACACCAAGCAGTGGTACAGAATGTGAGGTGAAGCCGAGGTCTGAAGGGAAAAGTGGGGAGAACAGAATAAACAGAACCCAGGAAGGCTTTTGTCAAGGGCTGTGACTTGGGGACCCAGGCAACCCCACAGGTGATATGCTCAAGAAATATTCTTCCTTTTGGGGCTCATAGGTGGCTCAGTCAGTTAAGCGTCTGCCTTCAGTTCAGGTCATGATCCCAGGGTCCTGGGATGGAACCCCGCGTTGGGCTCCCTGGTCAGCAGGGAGCCTGCTTCTCCCTCTGCCTCCGCCGTTCCCCCTGCTCATGCTCATGCTCTCTCTTTCACTCTATCTCCAATAGATAAATCAAATCTTTTAAAATAATATATTCTTCCTCTCGTCCCCATCATCTGAACCAGTGTGGAAGGCAGAGAACACAGGACCGCGTGGATGTGGTCCAGACAGGTGAGTCTCCTGGGCACAGATCACTGCGAAAACCAGTGGACAGTGTGTCTGGTTTCGTTAATGCGAACTCTTGCTCTGGTGACTGCCTTATCAGGCTCCATTCATCACCTCTCTCTCCCTCCCCTACCGTCCAGCACACACTTTGTGGCCGCATAATCAGCAAGGTAGAAAGCGAGGGGGGAGCTCCATTTTAATTTCACAACTTTACTAGGGTCACGCTTCCCAAATTGACTGAAAAGATTTTAATATATTTATTATGTCAAAATCAAAAGGATAATACCAACTTCATTTTATAATATGTAATTGATGACTGGATTTAGGGAAACCCTGTATCTTCCCACAGTTTCCAAGCCCGGAAACATACATGTTGTCAGGTAGATGAGAAATAGCTTGGACCCTGACGAGAATCAATCTTGCGTAAGTTATTGATTGGTAGGCCACAGCTCGTAAACCAATACATAAGTAGAAATCCTGGGTCAGGAGCAAATTGAATCCAGTGGTTACATTATTGCAGAATTGGGTACACGGCATGGTTTTCACACCGTCCCGACCATCCGGTTGGCTTGGCTCTAAATTACGTGGCATTCAGCTTATCAAAAGAGTTAGCTAACAAGCTAACTTACCTTGTGCTGGATCCTGGTGATGTGCCAGTGGAGGCTAAGTCACACTTTCTGTTCCTGTGCTGCTGCACTGAACAGCTCAGAAATGTCAAGAATGTTACTGAGCTGCCAACGTGTCAAATGCATGGTGGAAAGTACATGGCAAAAAGCTTTCCCTTTTGTTTTCTTGGTTGCATTAGTGTATTCTGAGCTCTTTTATGGCTCCAGATGGGCAACACTTGAGCAATTGCTTTTCTTTCATAGAAAACATTGTCATGCCCTTGTGGCAGGGAAAGTCCATTGTTTATAGCACAGCCTGTTCTGCTGTGGAATTATTAACCCAAACCTTTGAGTGGATTCAATCTAACACTTAAAAAATCTGACATAGCCACAGTCTTTGAGGTTTCTGGAATAAATCTTGGTCTGAACTTAAGAATGGGAGACTTTTCCTTAAGTAATTCAAACCAAAGGGAACCCTCCCAAGCTCGCTCGTTCTCTCTCTCTCCTGTCCCTAAAGACCGAGTAGCCAATAAAGATTGAGTTCAGTTATCAGGCAGCTAAAAATAAGCAAATTCTCCTCTTCACGTGTCTGACTTAAAGCAGAAAATACACTAGTTTTTGGCACTGGAAGACAGCAAAGAGGATTGGAGGCGTGCGGTATGAAAGGCTAGGAGTCGGGAAGTTTGCATGGTAGGAGAAAGCTCAATGAGCAAGAATGAGGACACCTGCTTTGTGCTGCTCATTGTCCCACAGCAGTTGTGTGATCTCAATTAAGGCTTCAAGTGAGGATAATAGTACTTCCCTGCTCTAGTTTTATTGCTTGATAGTGAGCCTTGAGGGAGATGATGATGTAACATTAGGCAGTGGTTGGAAAATAGTAGGGATCTATACAAATACAGCATGAATAAAAATAACAGAACAAAATTTGTTATTTGGAAAACTACATGAGCATAAGAATGCTACAGAAACAACACGATTTCTGATAAGGCCTCCTATACTGAATAATCCAGGTATATAGAATCAGTTCTTGGGAAAAGCAAAATAAGGATCAAGTGTAATCATCACTCGAAGCTTTTGGAACAGATCTTACTGTGTTCCATGAAATTCTTTAAGCGGATTACTTACAGGTGTTATGTTAAAACAAGAAGGCAAGGAAGGGGGGGAAGGGAAGGGAAGGACAAGACATAGAAAGTATGGGATTCCATGGTCAAATAAAGTAAGTTTGGAAACTAACCTTAAACAGATAAGATGTTTCAGACTTCGATATCTTGATATTTACCTTCATCATATGTAAGAGGGGTGGGTACATAGTATGCAGTGTTTCAATATTTAAAAAAAATGAAACTGCTAGAATATACTTTGAAAAATTGCAGTTGTTAGAGGGTTTTCCTTAATCAAGCAATTCTGGAAAGCAGCCAAGTCCTGGAACAGGGGAGGTAGCAGGTTCCTTGATACACAGAGAACATCAATCAGAACCAACAAAAAGCATAACAGTGACTAACATTTGTTCGGTAATTCACAGATTACAAAACGTTTCCATGTAATTATCTCTTTTGATTCTTAATTCACTTTTGCAAACAGGTACTATAACCACACTGGTGGAGTTTCAGTGTCTGAGATCACAGAGCTGGTGACAGAATATGGGCTTCAAACCGAAGGTGTCTGACTTCAGATCTGCTCAGTTTCCACCATCACCTGCTGCTTTATTGTTTAGAAAGAATCAGGGAGACAGTGTAACACTCTGTACTAGTTCTTTAAAAACCCCAAATAAGGGAGAGAGACTTTTCCTTCTATTAGATCCTAAAAACCACACAGCAAAGTGGTTTTTAAAGGAAACTCTACAGGGGTTCATTTAGACATCTGGACGGTTGATAGGAGTGCCATCTAACGGAATGAGGGACATTCTGCTGTCCCACTGTGCTGTGTGGGAAAGGGCTGAACCATTTTCAAATGCCCTGTCAACTACTAGTTGAGCTGGTGCTAAGCACAGTGGAAAAACAGTCTGATAGGACTTTTTTTTAAAAGATTTCATTTATTTATTTGACAGAGAGAGAGACAGCCAGCGAGAGAGGGAACACAAGCAGGGGGAGTGGGAGAGGAAGAAGCAGGCTCATAGCGGAGGAGCCTGATGTGGGGCTCGATCCCACAACGCCAGGATCACGCCCTGAGCCGAAGGCAGATGCTTAAGGACTGAGCCACCGAGGCGCCCCCTGATAGGACTTTATACGCGGTAATACTGAAAAGTTTTTACAAAAAGTACATGAAAAACTAATATAGAGGGCATTATGATGGGATGCCACTATGGAATAAAGACATTGTCTTAAGTTGATCAACACTGAGCATTCTTCCCTGGTAATTATAACATTTACAAATACATGCTGGATTGAAAATGGTTGCAGAGAATTACAGGGGCACCTGGGGTGGCTCAGTCAGTTAAGCGTCCAACTCTTCATTTGGGCCCAGGTCATGATCTCAGTGTCGGGAGAGGGAGCCCCACGTCTGGCTCCGCGCTTCAGCGTGGAGTCTGCTTGAGAGTCTCCCTTTCCCTCTGCCCCTGCCCCCACCTCTCTCTCTCTCAAAAACGAAAACAAAAACAAAAACAAACAAACAAAAAAACACACCTTTTTCAAAGAATTAGAAGTTATTGTAAAAGAAATGAAACAGCTTACAAGTGTGAAAAAGGATATTGAGAAAAATTTAACAAAATTAGAGCCAAATATTAAAATAGCAGAGATATCAAGGCTTTGATCAAATTTCAGTAGTGACAGATGCTTAAAAGTATTTCCTATGTTGCTATTCTATACACATACATTCAAGTTTTGAAACATACCATTAAGAAATCTGTGTTATGAAAAGTTACATACTGATTTTTTTTTTTTCTGTATTACCAGGTTAGCAGTTTCTTTTCTATCGTATTCTGATACTATCCTTGGAGGTCTCCTATACAGCTTTTTTAGAACCTGTAGTATTAACACATCCTTTTTCTAACCCCTGCTGTTTTTCAAAGGATGTTGTCATCAAGACCTCTTAAAGTACTAGAGATTGCCCATAGGCCTCAAGATGTAGGAGCTTTTAAGGTAGCAGAGATGGTCCTTATGATATCTCATTATTACACAATGCTTTCGAAAAGAGTTAGTTTAATGTTCTTTTGACCTATTGGTATCATTCGAGGGTCCATGTATGCCAAGTGTCAGAAAGTCTGATTCTCGTCACTTCTTAATTCTGTGTAATCTCTCTGAACTCAGTGAGATATCAGTAAAATTAAAAGATTTAGATTATATGGCTTCTAAGGTCATTTCTAATCCTGAAATCCTAAGATTCTCTAAATTGTCACTGCAATGAGTGCTTTACATTAGGGTGCAAACATCTGGTTATTTTGTGATGTTGACTATTCTGACACATGAACTATGATAATAGTGTCTGGTGTTTAAATGGTATATCATTTACATACACACTTGAACTCTGCAGGAAAATAGCACATATGACCACTTGGTTTCCTATGGGACAAAACATTCTTCTTGTTTATTTTTCCTTCAGTCCAGCAGAACGCATCATTACCAGATTATGCATGACTTTTAAGTCTATTTCAAAATCCATTGGAATGAACACTTGCAAATGACATAGACTCAAGATCTTAAAATCAAACTTGACTTCTTTCAGCCCGATGTCTTGAATTAGTTGCCAGAGCGTTTGGCTGATACCTCCTTCTCATTCCTGATAAACCTATGGATTGTTTCCAATCCAGTCTCATTATTCCTACCTAGCTTAGGCCCTGAGGCTGTATCAACTGTGCGTCCACGGCAACCATCCTAACTGGGTTAACTGCTGTCTCTCTCTCCCTACTCCTTCCTATCAAGTCCTCTGAGGTGGGTGATGCCTATCTTAGAGAGCTCTGGCTGCCATAACAACATACCGTAGTCTGGGTGGTTTAGACGATGGAGATTTATTTTCTCATAGTTTTGGAGGCTGAGAAGTTGGAGATCAGGGTGCCAACAGGTTTGGTTCCTAGTGAGAGTTCTCTCCCAGGCTTGCAGATGGCTGGCTGCCTTCTTGTTACATACTGTCAAGAAGTGACCTGTCCTTGGTGCTTGTGCAGAGAGACACAGAGAAAGGGAGAGGGAGAGGGAGGTAAGGAGGTGAGGGGAAGGGGAAGAAGGGAGGGGTGAGTGAGAGAGAAGTATTGAGAGAGGGCTTCTTCTTACAGGGTGGTCACTAATCCTGTCATGAAGGCCCATTCGCATGACTTCGTGTAACCCAGTTACCTCGCAAAGGCCCCATCTCCAAATAATACTGGGCTTAAGGCTTAAACATATGAATTTTGAGGGAACACATTCAGTCAATAACATTCTGCTTCAGGTCCTCCAAATTGATCTCCTTCTCACATGCAAAATACATTCATTCCTTCCCATCAGCCCCCAAAATCTTAACTTGACGCAGCATCAACCCTACAGCCTAAAGCCCAAAGTCTCATCTCACTATCATCAGAATCAGATATGGGTGAGCCTGGAGGTATAATTCGTCCTGAAGCAGAGCTGCTCTTTAGCTGTGAACCTGTGAAACCAGACACATGATTACTATACTTCCAACATACGGTGGTGGGACAGGTATAGGACAGACATTACCATTCCAAAACGGAGAAATACGAGGAAAGGGGGTTGGGTCCCCAGCAAGTCCAATATATAGTAACACAAATGTCATCATACGTCAAAGCTCGACAGTCATCAATCCTCTTTGGTTTGGTGCTCTGCCCTACCGGCGTGCTGGGGCAGTCCTCTCATCTCTGTGGCTTTGCTGGGGGGCGTTACACCCCCAAGTCTGTGGGCTTCCTGGCCCCAAGGCTTTGCAAGATGGACTCATCCCCACATCTTTGGTTGAAAGGTTATCCAATCTGTTAAAACCAAGATGGTGGTCTGGACAATCTCTGAATTGCCTTTGGGGTCCTTCTTCCCCTTTCTTGAAGGAGAGTGCAAGTTCATGTCCTAATAACACTATGACCCAATCCTATAGGATCTAACAAGTCAGATAGACTTCCTTTACTTCATCCCATCTCCATCCCCTCCAGTTCAAACTGGCTGTGTTCAATTAACATAATCCCAGCCATGCCTTTGGTGTTCTCTTTGGATGTGCTTATTGATCCTTTATTTTTGCAAAATGGTCAGGCTCATAGTTTTCTTAATGTTTAAGTTCTGGTTCTGTTTTACCTAACAATTCTCCTTCAAGTCCTCTCTGCCTTTTTGCGTTATACTGTAAGCAACCAGGAGGAAGCAGAGTACTCCTTCGACTTTTTGCTTGAAAATCTCCTCTGTCAAAAATATCCACTTGCATCACTCCCAGGTTCTGCCTCCTACAAAACAGGAAAATACCAAAACAATTCAACCAAGTTCTTCACCTCTTTATAACAAGGATCGCCTTTCCTCCATTTCCCTTTTTTTTTTTTTTTTAAGATTTTATTTATTTATTTGGGAGTGTGAGAGAGAGAGGGCAAGCACAAGCCGGGAGACGGGCAGAGGAAAAGGGAAAAGCAGGCTCCCCACTAAACAGGGAGCCCAATACAGGACTCGATCCCAGGACCCTGGGATCATGACCTGAGTCAAAGGCAGATGCTTAACCAACTGAGCCACCCAGGGGCCCTTCCTCCAATTTCCAATACAATGTTCCTTATTTCCATCTGAGACCTCACCACAGTGGCCCGTCATGTCCATGTTTCTACAGGTATTCCATGCATGAATATTTGTGTGCTCTCTAAGAGGGTAGAGCCTTGCTCTCTAACTCTCCCCCTTTCTCAGTTCCCACCAGAGTAGCCCTAATATCCACAGTTCCAGCATGCACCTCAAAATCCCTCTAGCCTCTGCCCTTCACCCAGTTCCAAAGCTGCTTTCACAGTTTTACATATTTGTTCCAGTAATGTCCTATTTCTCAGCGTCAAAATCTGTCTTCAAACTACAATATGACTCAGTCATCCCACTTCTGGAAATATATCCAAAGGAAATGAAATCAGATCTCGAAGAGCTAGCCATACTCTTCCATGTTCATTGAAGCATTATTCACTATAGCCAAGATATGGAAACAACCTAAGTGTTACTCAACAAATGAATGAATAAAGAAGATGTCTCTCTCTCTCTCTCTCTCTCTCTCTCTCTCTCTCTCTGGGGACGATTATTCAGCCATGATAAAGAATCAAATGCTGGGGCGCCTGGGTGGCACAGCGGTTAAGCATCTGCCTTCAGCTCAGGGCGTGATCCCGGCGTTGTGGGATCAAGCCCCACATCAGGCTCCTCTGCTGTGAGCCTGCTTCTTCCTCTCCCACTCCCCCTGCTTGTGTTTCCTCTCTTGCTGGCTGTCTCTATCTCTGTCAAATAAATAAATAAAATCTTTAAAAAAAAAAGAATCAAATGCTGCCATTCGTGACACCTTGGATCAATCCTGAGGGCGTGATGCTAAGTGAAATAAGTCAGAGAAACACAGAAACGGTGTGGTCTCACCTAAATGAGGAATCTTTTAAAAGCTAAACCTGGAGACAGAGAGAGTAGAGTGGCAGTTACTAGTGGTGGGGAATGGTGGAAAAGTGGAGGTGTTGGGCAAAAGGTACAAACTTTCAGTTATAAGATGAGAAAGTTCTGGGGATCTAATGGTATGGCATAGTGACTGTAGCTCATGACACCGTATTACATACTCGAAAGTTCCCCAAAGAGAAGATCGTGCATGTTTTCAGCACAAGAAAGAAATGGTAATCATGTGACAAGATGAAGGCGTTAGGTGGCCCTCGGTTTACATCATCTTTCAAATCATCACATTGTACACCTTAAACTTACATAGCATTATATGTCACATATCTCACTAAAGCTGGAAACACAAAACAAAATCTATGTTAGCTTGGGCTTCCATAACAGAATACTATAAGCTAAGTGACGTGAAGAACTGATACTTCTTTTGTCACAGGTTTGGAAGTGAGGAAGTCTAAAATCAGGGTGGCAGCCCGTTCAGTTCCTGGAGAGGATTCTCTTCCTGCCTTGCTGGTGTCTGTCTTCCCATAGTGGCCTCACATAGCCTTTCCTTGGTGCACGCTCATAGAAGGAGACATCTCTCTCTTCCCCTCCTTATAAAGCCACTAATGCTATTCTGAGGCCCCACTTTCATGAGCTAATTTAAGTCTAGCTACCACCCAAGGGCCCCATCTCCAAATGCCATCCCTCTGGGGGTAGGGCTTCAACATAGGAATGAATTGCAGACACAAACATTCAGTCTTTAACAATATATTTTTGAAGCTTGGGTTGAGGCTTGGGCCAAAACTCATGGACTTGTGATGAGCAAGTGGGATTAAAAAGTGCAAATTACATGCCGATTAGATAGAGTAGTAGCTCCGTTACGGACCTCTATTATTGTATCAAGGTCCACTCACTCCGATTGGCAGGGCGTCTAAGTGCTTATACTCAGCATTGTACAGAATGCCTAGACTCTTCGCAGAGGTGGGTCATCCAGTCCCAATTTTCAGATGAGGAACTAAAACTACGATACACAGTGGATGGCATTGCTGGCCACCTTATATCTGGTAGGACCCAGCTTTATTTTCCTGAAGGCCAGAGCATTCCTTAAGCAGTGGGAGGGGTACAAGAACTGCCAACTTCTCTGTCCACCCTGACTTTATCAAAACCAGTAATTCTTCCTGGCTCACCCTTACTTACTTTCTTGGGGGTGGGGGCAACAAAAACTAAGACAAAAAACGAAGGACCCTGAAACTTCTAAGTGCGATCGCCAAGTATCTACTAAAATTAATTGGGTGCATGAATGATTCAGTAGAATTTTCAGTGATCTTGGAGCTAGTAGGGTATATGGTTTTCTGTGAAATGATCACGTTTTCATTGGTTGGAGCTGAATTGCCTTCCAGGGAAAGAGGCTGCTAAGCTGTTAACTGTACAGAGTGGCAATTGGCCAAGTTTTAAAAACACCTCTTTGGCATGTCTGTAAGAGTCCTGGAATCTTGAAAGTCTCAGGTTCTCTCTTCGCTTGGCCCAGAGGTTTGAAGCTGAGAGGCGGAATGGGATGTCCGGCATGGGTCCCAGGGATTCAGGATGAGTGGAAACTCCTGAAGACTTGGGTGAAGGGAGTAATTGTTCCAGAATTGCTTGCACATGTCCGGGGGGGCAGTTCAGCAGCTCTGGGCTGGGTGAGGTCTTCCAAGCTGAAACCCTGAGATGGGACTGGATGAAGGGTTCTTGATATGCATAAACCCAATGCTAAATGGAGGACTTGAGCAAAGCTAGCTTCCAGGAAGCAAGAACAATCAAAAGATGTTAATCACTAAGTGTGAGAAAAAAGTAAGGTGTATGATCCAGTTAAAGTCTATGTGGAAGATACCTGTTGTTTTTATATTCCCAGGGGCACATCTCCTCTTTTGGTGGAGAAATAGGGCACAGGTGTAGGTAACTTGATCCAAGCTGGGCCAGTCATTATACTTCTCCCCACCAGTTTCTTACCCAAGCATTGCTAACTTATACGGTGTCTTTCTTTGTGTGAATCTGAAAAAAATTTTGCTTCAGAGTGAGAGGGAGAAAGAGAGGGAGAAAGAATCTCAAGCACACTCCAGGCTGAGCGTGAAGGCAGATGCTGGGCTCGATCCCAGCACCCTGGGATCATGATCTGAGCCTCAAGGCAGACCCTTAACCAACTGTGCCACCCAGGAACTCCGAAAACACTTTCCTTCTATATGAGAAAATTATCATAATATACAGATTTTGGTGGAATAACTTGTTTTACTGCCACCTGCTGGAAAATCATGTTAATAAGCATACAAATGTATGCCTTTTCTATAAGAACGGCACAACTTCTGTCGCAGCTTGCACCCAACCCAGTCACGGTGGGTGACTGCCTGAGGTGTCCATACCCTAAGCTAGCCCTATCAAAGTCTTCTCCCGGAAGCTCGCTGTGATGATCTTCTGTTTGTTTAGTTGCAAAGTTGTGAAGATGTGAGCCTGGATTTACCAGGAACCCCACTTTAACCTTATGTAGAAACGAGCTTAAGAGAAAGTAACAATCCACCAAAAGGCGGTGGGATACAGGGACAGAAAGAAATAGTCCCAGTGATCTCAGAATTTCTGGCTCCAATCCCACGTGAAGATATTTCTATCCTTACCTTTCTTTGGTTTGGCTCTGAAACAATTTCCTTTGTTGAGTTCCGCAAAAGTTCAGTTTCTGTTACATGGGTAAAAAGTAAAAAACAAAAAAACAAAACCAAAAAAAAAGCCAAGTATATGTTGACTTCGGAGGTCAAGTGAAATAAACTGAGTACAATTGGGAAAGAGGACAAGATGAGATACTCTGAGGTAATCTCAGTTTTTATATTTGAGTCATGTGTAGCATTGCCTAATTGTTCCTGCTAGGACCATGTCTTGTTAAACCTAGTTGCTATATATCCCGCATAGTGTAGATTCTTGCCTAGAGTAGCCATTTAAAAAATATTTGTTGAATTATTCTCAGTATGCATAGAGATGGACAACACTTCTTTCAGTATTTTATTTTCTGGTCAGGTATTTATTGAGCAACTACTTTGCAACAAAGTTCTACTTAGAATACTTTCATTTAAATTTTCAGATCACGTTTTGTAAACCAACATGCATTTATCTCTAGAAGCTTGACGTTATGCCAACAGCAGTTGATAAAAAGGAGACACTTCTCCGGACAAATAGAGACCACTCCCTAAAACATATGAGTCAACATGGGGTTCTAGCTCTTAGTTTGTATTCCCTAGATGTCAGACATTGGGTATACCACCTAACCTCCCAGGGTCTTAGTTTTCTCATCTATAAGGTAAAGAGATATAACCAGATGATCTTTAAGGCTTACACGGGCTAATAAGAAACCTGAAGTTTTCTTTTCATCTCTCAAACCAGTGATTTTCAGAATGTGGTCCCTTTCTGGCAGCCAAGGACCATGTTGAAAGGCAAATTTCAGACCTCACCCCAGACCTACTGGATCAGACACCCTGGGATTGGGGTCCAGTAACCTGTGCTTTAACAAGCTCCAGTGCATGCTAGAGTTTGAGAACCACTGCCCAGACATATGCAATATATTTAATAGTCAGCATGTAGATGGAGAACTTTCCTTATTTCTCTCTGCTGTGTTTCACTGACAAAATTTTATCTTTTAGCTATCCATGTCCTTTCCCACTCTCCCCCACAATTCCCCAGTGAAAACTATTTTCAGAGCAATGTTGCCATTTTTTTCTTCATCTTTTCAAATATCTCTAATAACTCTAATAGATTTTGCAAACAAAAATAAATGCACGCAAAAGAAAAAAAATCAAAAGTCTCCATTAAGAGTGATGTTATATTATGCATATCATCCATTGTTTGAGAATCAATGAGCATTGTTAAGGTAATAAATCAGTAAGAGCCTCTACACCAAAATGGGACAAAGTATTTTGGGAATATTCTTGAACTCTTTATGAATTCAAAATTAAGTCAGTGTCATAACACTTCCTGCACATCAATTATTAGGGATGGATTGCAATAGATTACACGCACACACACACACACACACGCTCAAGAATACTGATAAGTACTTGTAACTAAAAAAACAACCACTAGATGATCTCCTATAATTATCCAATCCTCCTTGCTGCAAAACTCAGAAAATATAAAGACACAGAAAGGATAAAATGCTGGTGCACAATCACTTCTGTGAATAAGACCTCCCTTTATTTAGAAATCTGTTATTGTGTCTAAGTTTATAAATGATGGGGTTTGAGTATGTACTCATTTGTCGCTAGTGCAAGTACATAAACAAATTCATGGACAGATTCATCAGAAATTTTACTCTGTGTCACTTTTGCTCTGTGGTCTCCATAATTTGGCTTTAAAACACAATATACGAACCTCTGAGAGAGTCCAGGATAAGCCAAAGGAATGAATAATTTTTTCCATAAGGGTTAAAAAAAAAGTAGAAAATAAATAGACACACACACACATGCATACACACATATACATACAAAAACATATATATGTATATAAATATGTTTGTGTCCTTTTCATTCTGCTTTCTTTCCCTCAGTATTTTTTAACTCTGTGAAATTTTCTTCTTTTGGAATATTTTTACCTTGCTTAATAACTGGAAAATAGTGGTAACCACCACTGCTTGGGTCCTATAAGCTTTTTAGTTTTGAGTTTGGAAGTCACTTTTAACTTTCCCCTTTCAGTTGACTCCCTGTTGTATTCCAATGTAGACATAGATAGGTGACAGCCATTATCTAAGAATAAACTGTGATATGGTGTGGATGGTGTGTTTTAGAGTAGTAATTATGACTCAATTTTGAGCCAGAACAGTTTAGTTCATTAATAGCAATAGATATTGTAGGACAGATTTATTTATTTATTTATTTATTTATTTTTTATTTATTTTTATTTATTTCATTTTTACATCTTTAGTGAAGGGGATTCAGGGTAGCATGGATATATTCTTATATTACAAGGGTATTATTTTGTCAGTGGGAAGGAAAATACCACTTCCTTTCCTCGTCACCAATATTCTTGCCTAAAATCATTATACTTTGAGTTTGGGGGGCTTCTGTGTTTACTTGCCCACTACTGAGAGTCAAAAATTCAAATCTAGAGGAAACACACTTTTCCTTTTTTTCTCATATGATCTTCTGCCATTTCTGACCATTTATCTTTATTCACATATGAAATAAGAGTGTCATTAAAGATCAGAAATTTCCAGTGGGAGAGTTTGTAAACCTGATATAATTATTTTTTGCTGTTATATCTATATAATATAAAGAACCTGCAGCGATAAAGGAACTTAGGAAAAAAAAATCTATTCTCTTCAACTCTGAGACCTTAAGCATGTTACTTATGTAACACTTTTAAGTATTTCTTCTTTTTTTCACCTCTCCAGTTTGCTTACTGCACACTGGTTCTTTTATTCTTTCTTTATTTTAATTGTCCCCCAGCAGCCTCTTCTTTCCACCTTCTTTGTCCCCTGATTTTTCAATGTATTTTTCAATGCTGTTATTGTTTTGGCACTGTATCTAAATTTCTATTTTTTTCTTCTGTTGCTTCTTTTTTTTTTTCATAGTCCACATAATACTTCCAATGATTTTGTCAAGATAAATTGTTCAGAATTAAAACTGATTGATTATGGAGGGCTTAAGGAACTCAGAAGAGAAGAATTGCCAAGATTTTCTTCATCTCTAGGAGCTTGTTGGAGCTACCTGGGGTGTGAGAAGGAAGACACAAGGGCACCACAAAGGCATGACCAAAAGAGGAAGCCTATTAAAATAATGATTTGGAATAGAGTGCACTGAAGACAATAGAGTTCAGCCATCCTGCCAGGTCAGTAGCTAATAGCCCGTGGGTTTGTTACTAAGGAAATTAAAACTTTAGCTAATGAGAATGGGAGCCACCTACTGAGAATGAAACCAAAGCCTTCCTATTAACTCCCTTCCCTGGGTCCTTTTGACAGAACAGTCAGAAAGTTATTTCCTATTTAGTAGCAAAAGACTTGAAATGGAAATTTTAAAGAAATTGATGGGAAAAAAAAAAAGTTGGAGGCACCCTTCTTATTCAGCTCTCCTAAGAAGAGATGCACACAGCTTATCCCCCCCCCCCAAAAAAAAAGAACATACATAAGCATAGGTCACGAAAACAGAAAGGATAGTTTTAAAAAGAAAGAAAAAAGAAGAGCGGAGCTGTCCCAGATAAGTACAGCCAAGATGACTCAGACAGTCTCCCCAGGGGATTTTTGGTGTGAGGACTTGAGATTAATAAATCCGCTATTAGTGTTCTGGAATAGCAAGATTAGGCAACCTCGTTCAAGAATATTGGTTGAATTTCATTTTTCCGGGGGGTGGTGAGGGGTCTCATGTAGGCACATTTATCTCTCTCCCTCCTGGCGAAGTAGGAACACCTCCATTTAACTCATAGGTCACTAGAAGAGTGATTGGAGGCCTTCTGAACATACTTTGGTCCTGGATAAACACTTAGGGTCGCTTTACTGCCCCCAAATCCAACTCCTGGCCCTGCTGTGGTTGTTCGCATATTGTCAGAAAGCGTGCTGGGGCTCCCGGGCTCTGCTAGCGGGCGAGAAGGAAGCGGCCGGGCTAGCTGTGCGAAGACACACAGCGGGCTGCGGAGAGGAGGGCATTTCAGGATCGAGGCCAGGCGTGGGCAGGGCGCGGAGCCGGCTCCCGGCTCGAGGACGCCCAGGTGCCCGGCGAGGGCTCGCCGAGGGCCGGGCCGCGGGGACTGCAGGG